>NC_140172.1:123148491-123231050 GCF_963971535.1 Notolepis coatsorum | reverse complement strand
ACAAATTTGGTGAAGAGGTGGGTTTTGAGTTGGGATTTGAAAGAGTGCAGGGATGTAGCACTGTCTGGAGGGAGGGAGTTCCAGAGGGTGGGTGCGGCAGCAGCAGAGAAGGCTCTGGGACCAACAGCCCGCAGGTTGGTGGTGGGGATGGAGAGGAGACCGGAGTCAGAGGACCGCAGCCTCCGGGGTGGGATGTAGGGATGTAGGAGGTCAGCTAGGTAGCTAGGTAGGTAGGCAAGGGAGTGAAGGGATTTGTAGGTGATGAGGTAGTGAGGTGAACAGACTGAAAACCCTATCTTATTAGATTAAACAGATGTTGTGTATATATCTTTATTGCATATGTTGACAACGTTTTCCATTCGGGACATCATTTGCAAAAAGGTAAAAAAAAATAAAAAAAATATATATATATTATATACTAATCTATACAATCACCTGTTGTTGAATAAATACCATTACTTTATAGTTATTACTAAAAAACATATATAAAACAGTAGCTGTAAAAAAAATTATCTGTTTTATAATTTATATAATAATTATTTTTTATGTATGCACTGGTATCGGATCAGTATCGGTATCGGCCGATACCCAAAGCTTAGGTATCGGAATTGGATCGGGAAGGAAGAAATGGTATCGGAACATCTCTACTTGCAACTGCGATACAGATATCTCTGTTAAACTAGCATTCCGATGGATGACCTGTTATTAGAAGTTTGAATGATCGATTCTTACTGATGCCGTTACACTGAAGAGAGACGTTCTCGGTTGTCCATGTCTCAGCCGTTTCACATCCCATCTTAATTTAAGGATGTTTTCTCTTTGTGTTACTGTAGCCCATACAGCCTCTAATTCCATGCGCATTACAGTTCATTTAAATGTGTACTCTTCCTCAAGAAAGTTTAAGTAATGTACAGTTGGATTATAAACATTTGAATACACATGATATTCGTGTTTGTAGACCTGGGTTAGCGATTAGATTCCCCAAAAATGTACATGCTCATGGTATTGTAAGGCACTTTACAGTCAAAAGCATCCACCACATGGCATATTGGATTTTATGTTAAGCATTGGTGGTTGAAACGTAGTGGGTCAAGTGAACAGGGTTGTAGATAATTTTTTTTTTAATTATATCCACAACCCACACGTTTTCATTTAACTATCAGTGGGAAAAGGCCAACTGTAAAGAATATGGTTGTGTACGGAACATGGTTAGTCTACTTTAGCAGTCTGCATTCATGGAACAATTAGCCAGCTGGCTACTTGATGGCTCCCCATTTATTTATACTGTAGGTTACATATTTGATACAGTCTTTGTGTAAAATCTTTAGTCATGCTGCTTTCTGTAGCTCTTTTTATAAATGTCTAAGGCCCCGTCACACTCAGGGACGTGCACAGACATTTTGGGAGGCAGGTGCTCAACCAAAAAGAACCTCACCTCTTAATCAGCCTCTCTCTATCTCTCTCTCTCTCTCTCTCTCTCTCTCTCTCTCTCTCTCTCTCTCTCTCTCTCTCTCTCTCTCTCTCTCTCTCTCTCTCTCTCTCTCTCTCTCTCTCTCTCTCTCTCCTCTCTCTCTCTCTCTCTCTCTCTCTCTCTCTCTCTCTCTCTCTCTATCTCTCTCTCTCTCTCTCTCTCCCTCTCTCTCTCTCTCTCTCTCCCTGTCCCTTACTCTCTTTTACAACTTGTCTTGCAGTGTTGAGCCCTCAATGTCTAAATGAATACTGGCCCCACCCTACCTCACCGAGATCCCCATTACGGTCTCTGAGGTCTGCTGACCAGTCCATCCTTGTTGTCCCTAAATCCAGGCTAAAAAACAGGGGGGACCGTGCTTTTGCGGTTGCAGCTCCCAAACTCTGGGACATTAGGCTGGCCCCAACGCTCCCAGTGTTTAAGTCCCATTTTAAAACACATTTGTTCTCCCTAGCTTTTAAAATAAATGTAGTCTGCTGCTGTAATTGTGTTTGTAGTTCTGTGTACTTTGTATTGTGTTTATGTGTTTTTTACTATATTATGTTTTTTTTACTGTGAAGCACTTTGGTCAACCATGTTGTTTTTAAATGTGCTATACAAATAAAGTTGGATTGGATTGGATTGGATACAAAATACACCAGCCAAAAAAAAAGGGCACTTTTTGACACATGGGAAGCGTGCAGGTGCTCCAGGACCCGTTGGGCCCTACTGTATGTGTGCACGTGCCTGCTCTGACTCACGCTGCCTCGTCAATCACGCTTTGGAGAGTTTTAAGAAGTGCTACGACTAAATAACATCATATTCACACTTCCAGGGCTTGTGAAAAAGTTTACTTCAACCGACAGAGGGCCGAAACTTTTTGGAAAGCGATTGAAGGGATTGAACTGTGTAAGACGGCTGTCAAAACGTTATACTCAACCATCACGCCGTTACAGGCTTGTGGATACTTCATCGAAGCGATTCCAAGCATGTAAATAGGATATCTGGCCGGTTTTAGTCATCTGCACATATCAAGTGATGTATGTGTGTGTGACGTTTACACCTCAGCAGGTATCAAGACATCATATTGTCACACCTGCCTCCTTGACAACGTTGCTGTGGCAACAACGAGATTATGGACATTCTACGGTTTCATATCCTGTGGATCTGTACTGTCAGCCACTCTAGATTTTGAAAACCACAAAACGAAAAACCTTTTTCCAGAACACAAGCCTTGAAAGCCTTTCACAATAGCTTCTGTCCAACAGATATCAGACTTCTTGCTGATAACATTAGGGCTGGCGAGAAATACCCTGCCCCCAGTCAAAACCCCCTCTGACACTGAGAGCACACACATGCGTGCAACCACACACACACACACACACACACACACACACACACACACACACACACACACACACACACACACACACACACACACACACACACACACACACACACACACACACACACACACACACACACACACGCGCGCATGCAAGCACGCACGCACGCACACACACACACACACACACACACACACATGCACACACACACACACACACACACACACACACACACACACACACACACACACACACACACACACACACACACACACACACACACACACACACACACACACACACACACACACACACAGACACACACCTCCCTACATGCACACACTCAACACACTTTAACAGGGTCAGTACAGCCCCGACTATTATGTGATTGTCTACTATTTATTATTATTGATGCATATTACTTGATTGAGAGATCCGCACAACAATTCCAATGCCATGTACACAAATAAAATTGTACTTGAACTTGATAAAGTTGAACTTGAAAATATGCAGTGTGCATGATGACTTAATTATTATTAACCAGGCAGTTCCTTCCAATGAGTCGATCTTGATAATAGCTCAGTATATGTAGCATGGTATTAGTCCAAAGGTGACGCACATTTGCATGTGATATCCATCCAAAAGCCATACCATGAAGCTAACAACTGTATTAAGCATACTTTAAACAATGTTGTTAGTCTCATCGAAATGCCTGATCAAATTGGTTGATTCCATCTACTCAACAGATTTTATGTCAGCACTTCACTCGTGAATTATATATAATTGCAATACCCGTGGTAGCATAATTATGCAAAGTAAACAAAATGCACACACACTAAAGGGCGAAGCGAGTTCTGGCAGGACACTCGTAAGTAGGGGTGGGAATCACCAGATGCCTCACGATACGATACTATCACGATACTTGAGTCACGATGCGATAGTATTGCAATACTAAATATATTGCGATATGCTGAGTATTGCAATATTAATATTGCGATAAATTGCGATTTAGTAAGTACAACTTTGTCAACATGTTTTATCTAATAAAATAAAGTGTCAGTCTGTTCATCTCACTTCAATAATTTCTATTGCAGAACATGGTATTTTCTCAAGCAGACAGATGTAAACACTGTAATCTGTGTTGCATGTACAATACCTGACAAACTGAACTGTTTGTATTACAGTCATATTCCAACTTAACTGTGTGTGGACTACTGTACTATTACAGGTATTGCAATGAACAATCCAACTTCCTTATACAAAAGTATCGCAATACTACTACGTATCTATTTCCCGCCCCACCCCTACTCGTAAGTCACGCATGGAGCCGTGACAGCTTAGCTGACGTGCGATCATCCCACCTACACCACTTAACGAGGCGTTAACGATACTGCGCCCTTGCAGTAGGGGTTCGATTTTTAAGAGCTGGATCTGTATGTAGCCTAGATGGAGAGGAGAGGGATAAAACTGTATGTACTGTATGTAGCCTAGATGGAGAGGAGAGGGATACAACTGTATGTACTGTATGTAGCCTAGATGGAGAGGAGAGGGATAACAGTATGTGCTGTATGTAGCCTAGATGAAGAGGAGAGGGATAACAGTATGTATGTAGCCTAGATGAAGAGGAGAGAGAGAGAAAACAGTATGTGTGTAGCCTAGATGAAGAGGAGAGAGAGAGAAAACAGTATGTATGTAGCCTAGAAGAAGAGGAGAGGGATACAACAGTATGCATGTAGCCTATGAAGAAGAGGAGATATATAAAACAGTATGCATGCGGCCTAGATGAAGAGGAGAATAATACAGCAGTATGTATGCAGCCTAGACGAAGAGGATAAGAATACAGCAGTATGTATGTAGCCTGCCCTAGATGAAGAGGAGAGATATATAACAGTGTGTATGTATCCTAGATGAAGAGAGAGAGAAAACAGTATGTATGTATCCTAGATGAAGAGGAGAGAAAGAAAACATTATGTATGTAGCCTAGATGAAGAGGAGAGGAAGAAACTAGTATGTATGTAGCCTGCCCTAGATGAAGAGGATAGACAGAAACCAGTATGTACAGATGAAGCCCTTCAGATTCAGTTCCCTTCTGCCACTCCTCTGTCACTTTAGAACTAGCACTCAGGTGTTAATTTTCGGGGGCTGGTGGCTGGGTCTAAACGTAAACAAAGGGATGGTACTTAACTTAAGTGCTTCCCCAGGGAGTGGGTCGGGGGCTACTGCCCTCAGACCCCCAAGATAATTTTTATATGGGCAGTCTGACTTGGGGTACTGACCATATATTAGTGTTGCAATGCATGATAAATAAACAGTGAAAAAAGCTAAGAAATCGGATGGGGCTGGGACATTTGGGACGAATACAAATTTAAGATGAAAATCTCCGCAGCCGGTGTGAAATCTGGTCCGGTCCAGAACAATAGGAGTCACAAAATAAGTTTGGCGTGGAGTGGTGGAGTAGTGGTAGAGGAGCAGTAGAGGCTTGATTTTTCAGGGCTGTATCTGTATGTAGCCTGCCCTAGATGAAGAGGGGAGAGAGAAAACCGTATGCACAGTATGTAGCCTAGATGAAGAGGAGAAGAATAAAACAGTATGTAAGTAGCCTATACAAAGAGGAGATATATAACCATATGCATGTAGCCTGGACGGATAGGAGAAAGAGAAACCAGTATGTATGTAGCCTAGATGAAGAGGAGAGATATAAAACAGTATGTATGTAGTCTAGATGAAGAGGAGATATATAAAACAGTACAGTATGTATGTAGCCTACTGTAGATGAAGAGGAGAGAGAGAGAAAACAGTATGTATGCAGCCTAGATTAATAGGAGAGAGAGAAAACAGTATGTATGCAGCCTAGATGAATAGGAGAGGGATAAAACAGTATGCATGTGGCCTAGAAGAAGCTGCTGTTATGAACCAATCATCTTCATCTGATCCTCCCCCAACACTGGTGAAGTCTAGTTATTACGCTACTTGGAGAATCACTTCACAGGGTTTGAGTCTGACAGCTCGGCAAGCAGGCCTAGCGTGCCTCATGCACAACAACACAAGGCCAAAAAGCCTAGCTGTAAATTCCCTTCACTATCTCTGACATTCATTGTTGAAATCTCATTAAAATATTACTTGAGGAAGCAAGGGTTTAATTTGACAGCCCCAAGAAGGAAGCGTTGCACAATGGATGATTTAAGCTGTCTATGACTAGGGGAAGGGGCAAATCTACCGCCAAATTTGAGCCTCCATTCGAAAGTGCAGACATAAACGGAGAGGGCTGGATAATTAGTGTGGCTGGTGGCGGTATAGTAATAATTAACGGTCCAATCACCTTGATCAAATCAGGCGCCACGCGTCTGGAATCCATTTTAGCCCCATTATAACTAAATTGTTAGTGAAAATAATGTGTCGTTACGCCTCTAGTTTGTTCACACATGGATAGAGATAGAACCCTATGTCCACAACTTCTTTTTTTCATTCCTTTTTTAGTAACACTTTACGAACAAATGCATGTATTAAGCGCTATGAGGGTAATTAAACATGACGCCGCATCAGTGTGTTTATTACTTTTTATTTTATTATTATTATTATTATTATTATTATTATTATTATTATTATTATTATTATTATTATTATTATTATTATTATTATTATTATTATTATTATTATTATTATTTGAGACATGTTTTGATTCAAAGTCGCAGAGCCTGTATGTATTGTTTTAGTTCACATCATATTTTGAAGGGAGAAAACACCACACATTTAAATTGCAGGCAAGGACAGATAAATGTTGTTTTATATTGATATAGGCAACAATCTTACAAAAAAAAAAACTGAATTCTGCTAGTACCATACCATACCTTCTGCAGGCCTTGCCTTTGAGATGATTGGAATACCGTTTTGGGATTGTTTCAGGCAGGGCGGTTTGGGATTCTGCGTTGTGTCGAGGGGAAGATACAAACCAACATCTGAAGCCCATGAGGAACTGACACAAAGACAGTCCCTCCTTTCAATCGCCGTTCGGCAATCTGGCCCCAACCTGGAGCTTCCCTGTTCTGCCTGCCTGGAGGCGTGGCCTGAAGCGTCTCTGTGCAGCATTGCATTACTTACAATCTCGTGGTATCCATGTGTCACGTATATTCTTACAAACGAAACCTCGCCCTATTGTGGTGTCTTACGGTATGTGATAGCAGGACTGTGCACAGAGCTCAAGCATCAAAAATACACTCTAGTACCACTACCTACGGTGGAATCTATAACAGGGAATGGTGGAGTGCCTTTTTTTTTTTTAAATAGGGCACCTTTGTTTTGATGGATATCCTGCCTTGTTTGAAGTGGAGACGATGGTTAATTAAAATCTATAGGCGTATGCAAAAAAATAAGAAAACACATCAGTCTGCACTTTCTATAGGGTAATTCAAGCTCCTGTTAGGTATGTGTGCACATGCCAGTGTGTGATATCCTGGATATTACGTCAACTAAAGGCTCAAAGCTGTGTCAGGAGATGACAGCAGTGATGCTCCAGCCCCCCAGAGTGGAAGCACCATGTGATAGCTGAGCCTCCGGGGAAGCTTCATCAAGGTTCCCGTATTTATCAAGCGGAATGCTTGGGACACACTGGTTACTTCACGACTGCTGCGCTGAACTGCAAACTGAAGCCAAATCGCTAGGATGACACCCTGCCGCTCCAATGCAGGGCCACTGTGCAGTGACGCGGGAACTCATTCTGACTTGGGGGTGCGGGGGTGCGGTTGAGTCAGAGATAAATAATAATAATACCGTCATATTAAATGCATGCACGAAGCAGAAGACGATTTATTGCAAGCGGCAACAACAAGCATACATCACCAGCCTACCCCACCTGTTGCGCCCCCGTACCAGAACGCTACGACGGACGGGGACGTCTCTAAATGTCGTGCCTTTATTTTTCAATGTTCACTATTCGGACAACAGCCGCACACTTCCAAAGTGATTATACATCTAAAATCGCTTACCTGCTCAAGGGTCCTGCGTTAGAATGGGCGACAGGCAGCTCTCCACTTCAGTCAGTCCTTTATCCATTTTGTCCAGTCTTTGACCTGCCTTGAAGGTGAATTTCTCTGGCGGGGGAACTTTAAACTGACTCATACTTTCGCTTTCACGCCGTTAGCGCTAGCTACCCTGCTGTCTCTAAACTCAAACTCAAACTAGTACTAACGTTACTGTAGCAGCCTACTCTAAAGTCTATACCAACGGATTTCCAGTTCCGCGTCGACGCTTCCAGGCCGCGTCTATTCAAATCCCAACCGGTTCATGCGTCGGCTACACGCTGTTAATAACACTGCATTATCGAGACAGCGCCCCTATGAAGATCTGGCAATGAAGTAGGGTAAATCTGCAGTGCCGCTTCGCTCTTTGACATTGAGTAGCCTCGGTTACAATGGAATAAATGCCAAAACAACCTTGCAGTTGCAGTTACACTCCCATCCAGCAGGGGGTGCTGCAGCCCATGCCGCACCCCCCCTTCCCGCGTCCTTGTCACTGTCACTGTGTAGTAGGGCTGAGCCCAAACGTTCAAACCTTTGTTTGTTACGTTGGCATTCGAATTCTAAATCAACATTTGAATTTTTTATTTTTAGATAATTACAAAAAATGTCATTGCTTTTCCCTCCTCTTAACCGGTTCATTGATGAAGGTCAGTCGGTAGCTAATGTGTTTTTTTTTGCTGAGACTTATTTACCCTTTTTACGGGTGAATGGGTTGACAACAGGGCGCAGGGCGGGTGTGCCGTGGCTAGAGAGCCAGGTAGCATCGATCCTGTGCCCTGGCGGGGTTGAACGGTGTCCCACCCGGAAGCCAACGCTTGAGAGCAGGCCGGCCCGGCAGGTGGCAGTATGGACTGATGAGAGTTATACTGCCACAGGATGGAATTTAGCTGCGGCCAGTGTTGTGGCTCAGCTGCCTGTTTTTCTGTCCACATTAGCGTCGGGTAGTGGGGCTACAGGACCAGCCGACGCTGAAAACATTTTGCATGTTTTTGGTGTTATAGAGATCTTGAATCAGTCGCAAGCTATAACCGCGGGGAGGATTAGGATTAGGGATGTCCCGATCGCCTTTTTTTGCTTCCGATCCGATCCCGAGCATGTGATTTTAAATATCTATCGATCCGATCGTTTCCGATCCGATCTTTCACATTAGTAATCAATTTTGACGCATTTTTGTCAGAAACTAGAGCGAGACAAGCCCATCTGTTGCCTATAATAGTCCGGGGCGCGAGAGCGGAGGCTTTTATTATTACATTCACCCTGAGAAATGTGCTTCTGCTTCATATGAGAAATATTAAAAGTTTCAATATATGTTTGCACATTAGGATACATTCAGTGTTCGACTTACGTAATGGTCCATTCTGGTCTGAAACGGCGACGATAAACCTCAGTCACGTAACGTTATCCTCCAGGTGAAAATTTAGTCTGAAAACTTCGCCTCCAGCCTGCTGCTTCATGAATTTTTCCTCCACGCGGAATCTCCTCCTTGCAAACATTGCAACTGGCTTGACTTTATATTTTAAAATGCTTAGTTCCAAACCTCTGACATTAAGTCTAGCTGCTCAAGTCAGTGGATATTAACTGTGTTTCGGGAGCGACGTGTTGTTGTTGTGGTCGCGTGTAGCGTGTAGCGTCTAAATTAAAGGGAATGTTTGTTGCAACGGTGAAAATTAAAGGGGAATGTGTTTGTTGTGGATAATTATTCTGCTCTGTGTGACAATAAATACATTAATGATGATATATTATATGTAATTTAAAACCAAAACTAAGGCCTCCGTATGAGTTTAAGACGTGGACATGGTCATGTTTGTTGAATAAAAATTTTCTTTTTTTGACTGCCGATTTTTATTATAATTTTTTCCCGATCCCCGATACTCTGAAAAGCACGTGATCGACGCCGATTCCGATCACGTGATCGGATCGGGACATCCCTAATTAGGATGCTATCAACACTTGTTAATAGGCATTTCTGGCTGGAGCAGTCTCCTCTTGGGAAGGAAGAAAGGTTTCTTCTCCTCACGGCTCCTCTTTTCCGAAGGACTATTTGGTCGTTCTGCGGAGACGCGGGCGGTTGTTGACCTAGGTCCCACACCGCCTCACGCTATGCAGCCGGAGGTTGGAGCACGGCCTCGTCAGCGACTATGGCGAGGCCCTCGACAGGCGGTCATGTTTCCCCCGCCAGTGGTACCCTGTGCGTTGAGTCAACAGGTGTCCACAAGGCCGACAGCCTTAGCGGCCGAGGGATCGGCCATGTTGGATGAGCTCGGCTTGGAATATACAAGCCGTCGCCGTCCTGCCGCGAGCAGCCCGCTCCCCGATCACTCCCTCCCCCAACACCAGCGGAAAAGGGGCTCTGATCCGTTTCCCTTGGCTGCGGGCGCGAGCCTTCGTTGAAGCGCATGCAGCTCCACGTTTCGCTTATCATGGGGACAGGGGCTGACACCCAGTTGATGGCTGAGCCTGGGTCTGTCCGTGAGAATGTTGTGCTGTCACGTGGCTCCCTCGCCACGCGTTATGCGATTGGTGAGCCTGGTGTTACGGCTGCCACTGTCGATGGTGGTCAGCAGGGGGACTCGAGGCCTCTTCGAAAGAATGCTCAGCGCGGGTTACCCCTACCTCGCCTTCGCCAGGCGGGGTATCACGTTGATGCCTCCCACTCCCGCAAGATCGGCAGTGGTCTGGCAGGCGCGCGTGATTTGGGTGGTAGTAATATCACTGCAGGGCTACGGTGTACTCGCCTTGCATGTCCGGCTGCAGAACAACTCCTCAGCATGTTCTGGAGGGGTGTTCAGTGGGGGAGCTTTTGTCACCTAGTTTGATGTCAGCTTCTCCCGTATCAAACCGGCCCTTTCTTTCGGGGTCCCCCCTTGGGTGCGATTGCCTCGTGGGTTGTATCAGGGACCGTTGTCCTGATTCCACGGAACGCCCTGCCCGCACGGTTGGCGGGTTCAGAGTTGGCTACAGACAGCAGGAGGGACCGGGCCGCCTATCTACAGTTCCTTGCGGCCCAGCGCCAGTTGGCGGCGGGTGCGCTCTGGGATTATTATCACATATGGCTACAACAGTGCCATATGTCGAGGTGGATGGAGAGAACGTTGAGGCAGGGGCTTGTCTTGCAGTTCGCACAAACCCACCCTCCGTTTTCAGGTTTGGTGCAGACCCTATTGTCAGGGTCAGCAACAGTGACAGCTCTGGCCGACGAGATCCAATCTCTGTTGGCGAAGCAGGCCGTAGTCGTGGTCCCCAGAGAGGACGCGATGTCAGGCGTCTACTCCTGTTATTTTCTGATGCCCAAAAAAACGGGAGGTGTCCGCGTTCAATTGTCTGATTGTAGCGAGACCGTTCAGAATGTTGACCGTCAAACACCTGCTACTCGCTGTCAGGGTGGGAGACTGGTTCACCTCCATAGACCTGAAGGATGCGTATTTTCACATCCCGATTTTCCCTCCTCACAGGAAATACCTACGGTTCCTATTTCAGGGCGTAGCGTACGAATACCAGAGGTTGCCGTTCGGCTACTCTCTGGCCCCCCGCACATTCACCAGGTGTGTAGAGACCGCGCTGGAGCCTCTACATCGTCAGGGGATACGAATTATTTTATATCTCGACGACATGCTGCTCCTCAGCCGGTCGGAGGAGGTCGCCAGGTCTCATACCAGGCTGGTGGTGGAATTCCTCACCAGGCTGGGTTTTGCTGTGAACTGGAAGAAGAGTACGCCTCTTCCCAGTCAACAGGTGGAGTACTTGGGCTTGGTTCTAAGTTCAAGGCCCATGAGGGCAACCCTTTCGGAGCGACTGAGAGTGTCTATCCAAAACGCGCTCGGGGTTTCCGTCCTGGAGGGACGGTCACGGCGCTGCAGGTGATGCGTCTGCTCGGTATGATGGCATCTGCTCACGCTGTGGTTCCTCTTGGCCTCCTCTTCATGAGGAGGATACAGAGGTGGTTTTCCAGTATGAAAATAGACCCGGTGAGGGGCAAGTGGAAACGGTTGACGGTTCCCTTGTCGATACGGGGGGATCTCGCCCACTGGAGGAGGACTGGTATACTCACCAACGGGGTCCCCATGGGCAGCAGGCGTTCACACGTCACGGTCTTCACCGATGCCTCCCTCACGGGATGGGGGGGACGTGTCGGACCAACACAGTAGGGGGCAGCTGGACGATTCATGCTGCCCGGTCTGCCCTGCACATCAATGTGTTGGAATTGAAGGCGGTCCTCCTGGTCCTCAGACGGCTCGCCCACTTGGTGGTAGGCGAGCACGTTTTGGTCAGGACGGACAGTATGACAGCAGCGGCATATATCAACAGACAGGGTGGAGTACGCTCCACCCGTCTACACCGGGCGGCGGTCATCCTCTGGCTATGGGTGTCTTGCAATCTGCGCAGTCTGAGGGCGCTCCACATCCCTGGCAAGGAGAATGTGGGCGCGGATGTGATGTCGCAGGGCGGTCCTCATCACGACGAGTGGGAACTGCGTCAAGACGTAGTCAGGCAGATCTGGGATCGCTTCGGGGAAGCTTCAGTAGATCTGTTTGCGAGCAGACAATCTCACAAGTGCCCCTTGTGGTTCTCGGTCAGTCGGGAGGACGACCCTCCCTTGGGGGTGGATGCCTTCTCAGTGTAGCCATGGCCGCCCGGGCTTCTGTACGCCTTCCCCCCCTCACACCTGATAGGTCAGTTGTTGGAGCGGGTACGGTGGGAGCACAGGACCTTGATCCTGGTTGCGCCGGACCGGGGCACAGCTGTGTGGTTCCCGGTCCTGATCCAGCTATTGGTAGCCCCGCCGTGGCCTGTTCATTGGTCATCGCGGGCCCTCTTAAGCGGCCAAGTCGCTGTGGCAGCCCCCTGTGCTGGGCCAGCCTCTGATGGTTTGGCTGGTGAGAGGGTGAGTCTGGAGAGGATGGACCCTTCTGTGGTTGACACCATCCGGAATGTGCGTGCTCCCTCCACTATCGCGCTTTACGCGGGTAGGTGGCGTATGTTCCAAGAGTGGTGTAAGGTGGGGGGCAACCCGGTGTCCTGCCCCCTGGATGCTGTCCTTGCTTTCCTTCAGTCTCTCCTTGATAGGCTTCGACGGTGAGGGTATATGCTGCGGCTATATCCTCTTATCATGAGGGGTTTGAGGGTGTTGTGTTGTTCAGCCACCCTCTTGTGAAGCGTTTCCTGCTTGGCACTCTGCGCCTTAAGCCAGTGACACGCTCTCTGGCTCCGAGTTGGGATCTTCAATTGGTCCTCGGTCGGTTGTCCAAGGCCCCGTTTGAGCCTCTTGAGCAAGCGCCTTTGGAACAGCTGTCGTTCAAGACTGCGTTCTTGCTGGCCATCACCTCCGCTAAGCGCGTGGGTGAGCTCTGTGCTCTCTCGGTGCGGCCTGAGTGTCTGTCTATTCGTTCCGATTGCGGTGCCACTCTGAGGCCTAATCCAGCCTTTGTGCCAAAAAATATCCGGAGTTCTTTCCGCTCCAGGGATATTATGGTTCAGGCGTTTCATCCGCCTCATCACGCTAGTGAGTTAGAGGCGAGCCTTCACCTGTCATGTCCGGTCCGGGCTTTGGGGATTTACCTCAGCCGTACTCAGGGCCTCAGGGCTACCGATCAGCTTTTTATCTGTTACGGTGGCTCTCGCGCTGGTAAGGCACTGTCAAAACAGCGCCTGACCCATTGATTGTGCGAGGGCATTGCCCTTTGCTACACGTTGGCTGGGCTGGCCCCCCCTGGGGGTGTCAGGGCGCACTCCACTCGTGGGGTGGCAGCCTCTCCCGCCCTGTTAGGAGGGGCCTCGGTGGAGGACATCTGTGCAGCGGCTTCATGGTTTTCCCCGGGTCCCTTCGTAAGGTTTTACCTCGTGTACATGACCGGGGGTTCTGTCTCCCAGGCGGTTCTGAGGTCTGGAACCTCTCCTGCTTCCCGTATTTCGGTGGGGTAGCAGGGGTGTGTGGGTGTGGACCACAAGGTGTTGTGTCACACATGGTCCCGCCTGTGCTGTGCGTTTGGAGGTTTCTAGTTCCCTCTTTTTCGCACTTGGGTGGAGTTGACTGCTGCCCCCTCTTCACTAGGAAGGAGGGGTGACGGGACTCCCCTCCCCCCTGATGTGGGCTTGCGGGTCCTCAGGGGGTGCATTTGTCGGTCCTCGCATCTGCTCTGTCCCCATATCTCGATGGCGAAGAGCAAGACGCGATATATAACGATAGGTTATGTATATAACCTAGTTATATGAGTACTGGCTGAGCGTCTTGCTCTTAGCGTGCCCTGAGGTCCCTTGGGAGGGGTTTTCTGATGGAAACTTTTTCCGAGGAAGGGCGAGTGGTGACCACGCCTAGTGCTTTATAGTACGGCACTGGGGCGGGGCCTGGTCAGATGCTGGGTGCATTTGTTTTTTCGTTAATGAAGTACAGTAGGTACTGGAGATGAGGTACATCTCGATGGCGAAGAGCAAGACGCTCAGCCAGTACTCATATAACTAGGTTATATACATAACATATCGTTAACATGGTCACTGTGTAGCTGCTCTAACCTGTTAACATGGTCACTGTGTAGCTGCTCTAACTTGTTAACATGGTCACTGTGTACAGCTGCTCTAACCTGTTAACATGGTCACTGTGTAGCTGCTCTAACCTGTTAACATGATCACTGTGTAGCTGCTCTAACCTGTTAACATGGTCACTGTGTAGCTGCTCTAACTTGTTAACATGGTCACTGTGTAGCTGCTCTAACCTGTTAACATGGTCACTGTGTAGCTGCTCTAACATGTTAACATGGTCACTTATAGCTGCTCTAACTTGTTAACATGGTCACTGTGTAGCTGCTCTAACCTGTTAACATGGTCACTGTGTAGCTGCTCGAACCTGTTAACATGATCACTGTGTAGCTGCTAACCTGTTAACATGGTCACTGTGTAGCTGCTCTAACCTGTTAACATGGTCACTGTGTGTCTGCTGCTCTAACCTGTTTACATGGTGTAACATGGTCACTGTGTGGCTGCTCTAACTTGTTAACATGGTCACTGTGTGGCTGCTCTAACCTGTTAACATGGTCACTGTGTAGCTGCTCTAACCTGTTAACATGATCACTGTGTAGCTGCTAACCTGTTAACATGGTCACTGTGTAGCTGCTCTAACCTGTTAACATGGTCACTGTGTGTCTGCTGCTCTAACCTGTTTACATGGTGTAACATGGTCACTGTGTGGCTGCTCTAACTTGTTAACATGGTCACTGTGTGGCTGATCTAACCTGTTAACATGGTCACTGTGTAGCTACTCTAACCTGTTAACATGGTCACTGTGTTAACATGGTCACTGTGTAGCTGCTCTAACCTGTCAACATGGTCACTGTGTAGCTGCTCTAACCTGTTAACATGGTCTTATCTAACATACAGAATATAGTTTGGGTTAGGGTTAGTTCGATAATGGTGTCGACACCGATGGGATTCGATACTGATAGTTGGGAGGTAACCTTTTTATGACCTTTTGTATACAGTCTCATCTACAATATTTTTTTATTTATATTTTTTATTTAACCAAGATGATCACATTGCGATGTCCATCTCTTTACATATAGCATACCGATTATTTTGCATACAGAACATTAAAACAAACACAGACAAGATAATAAAAGCACAAAAAGAAGAGAAATTTGTCTTCACATTTCAATGAAAAACACAAAATTAAAACTATGAGCACTCCATGGATAGCAGTTGTCCAATCTTTTCTTTAAAATGATCAATTCCAATGAGGGAATCTAGCTTCAAATCTTTTCGTAATAGGTTTCAGGAGAATGGAGCAGCATAGCTGAACACATGTTTCCCAAATCCAATTCAGTTCTGACAGTGGGAACATGATATGAGATATCATTTTGTGGTCTCGGATTGCAATGTCCATCTTTTGGTTGAATGAGTAAAGTGCTCGAAGCACGAAGATGTGATTATCATTATAAAACATCACCATAATCCAATATAGGTAAAAAAGCCCTGTTTTCTAAAGTAATTTTTTTTTGCTAGTTGTTCAATATGGAGTTTAAAATATATTGTTCATCAAGTTGGAGACATAGCTACTTGTAAGATGACACCACCTTTGTCACCCTGTGTAGTATACAGAGTAGTATACCAGGCGGATGTTTGTACACACTGACACTGATGGGGAAAACACTGAACTCAGCGCAGGACTTGATCAAGCCTTGATTGATGTTCTCCTTCCCGCACCCTCCACTCTGTTAATTTGTTAAGGAACTCGTAATTTAACCAATGGTTAATTAGAGCGACCGCACAGATTCTTGAGCACAATGATACATGACAATAGGGAGTGCATGGATGAGTCAAGTCACTTAAGGTCATATTCATACTCATTATGGGGAGGTTTAATGACTTTGACATCAAATCCACTCGAGTGTGAAGAGAGGGGACTATTATGTCGTTGCCGACGGCATAAATTATGCTGTGTTGGAGTCGCGTGAATAGAGCATGGTGTTAATATCGATAAGGTTAGGGGGAAGTGGTGAAAATTATTTGTACTCAAGTGTCTGTACCTAAGTAAAATGTTCAGGTACTTGTACTTTGTTTGAATCATTTAATGTTAGGCAACTTGTGTTGTACTTTGTACCCAACATTGATCTAAACCCATCAGTTATCAATACGTTGATTGGTGCCAGGCCATCACAGGCCCAGCAGAAATGCATGTCCTGAACTGATACAATAACATGTTAGTAGTGTGCAGGCGTGTAAAGTACTTGAGTAATTGTACTTTGTTACAATACTTAAGTACTGTTTTTGGGGGATTTGTACTTTACTCAAGTATTATTAGGTTTGTATACTTGTACTTTTACTCAATTACATTTCAGAGAAAAAAAACATATGTTTTACTCCTTATATTTAAAATGCAGACCTACAAAGTACAAAGCGCAAATCTTGCAGGTCCAACCATTTCAATTATTATATTTGTTTCTCTGGTCGAACTTTATAACATTAACGTTATTAATCCTGCGGCCACACTTCGTTTAAAAACAGCCAATCAAATCCCCATCAATGGCAAATGAACCCACCCATACCCATGCTGATTGGTCCTTGTGCAAGACTAGAAAACAGGGATCTTTAAACACCTGCTATCAGAAGAATAGACTGTCAGAAAAAAAGTTTTTACTTTTACTTTTTAGTGCTTAAGCACATTTAAAAGTAGACACTTTTTTTTTTAAACTTTTTAGCCAGATACTCTGACTTTTACTTGAGTAAGATTTTGAGACGGTACCCATACTTTCACTTAAGTATAATTTCTGGGTACTTTTTACACCCCTGGTAGTGTGTCATATTGCATGTCCTTTCCACTGCTCTAGCTGTTGTATTTTGGCCATTGCTGCTTGTTACCACAACAACTAACCAAAAAAGCCTGTGGGAAGCTCTGATATTATACTTAGAATATTGATTTTGTTTTTATTATTGTGCCCAGCCCACACATACCCACAAGACACTACATGCAGTCAATGCAATGGTGTAGAGCATGGTGTAAATGTCCTGGAGAGTGGTAAGCAGCCCACTTCCAATTGTGCGTTTGGCTGATCGAGCCACTCTCTGCAGTCTGCCGCGGTTGTGTGCAGTGCTATTCCCAAAACAGGAGGTGATGTTACCCCAGTCAGGATGCTCTCTATTGTGCATGAATAGAAGTTTGTTCAAATCGTCTGACTCACTTTTAACTTCCTTAGGCGCCTAAGGAAGTAGAGGCGCTGCCGTGCCTTAATTGATATAGAAGTAACAGCCGATTGAGGATTATTAATCCCAATAACATGAAATTAATCATTTGGTCTCAAATCCACTTTCAAAGTTTCAAGACAAGAAGCCAAAAACATTTTGGAACAGTGAAAGCAGTAAACAATACTAACAGAGAAACAAGATTTAAATAAGACATAAATAACAACTGAACCACCTCTTCCGATTATATCTACCGCTATACATTGTAATTATCTAAAGCTATGGAGGAATCACAGTCAGTCTTCTTCAGCCAAGAGATGGTCTAACCTTTGATGCTGAAGTAGGCTTTTTATATTCAATAGACAATTCCTATTTTAAAGGTATGTGGATTGTTTAAATTAATTTGACTGGATACTAATTCAGAAGGTAGAGGAATATAATTTAAACGAGGATGTGGAGTGATATGTACAACATGAATAGCTATAATCCAATTTGGTCTAGATCTATGTCGAGGCAGGCGTGGTGAGTATGGACTAATACAATAAATATTGTATGGGGTATGAGATGGACTACTGTGAGATAGATACCCAAACGACTGCCAAAGCCTTGGCTGGGGGGGAGTTTGGATGGGCTCTAAGCTCTGATTAACTGGGAGGCTTGGACTTAAGTTTTAGCAGTTATTAGGAATCTGGGGAATAGATGTGGTTGGTTCCCACAAGAGATAAGGTAGTATGAGCTGTATGTTACATGAGAACAGATTGGTTCCATCTGCGTGTAATTGGACCCCATCCAAACCTTGAAGTCCAAACGTTTTTCTTTTGTCTTTTGACTTCTCATTTGCTTACTCAAATCCTTAATTTGCATACAGACACGCCCCTGCAGCTCATTATAATGCGAGGGCCATGTGCAAAACAACAGGTAGCGCAGACGTGCTTTTCGACAGATCAAAATTAGATTAGATTCAAATGTATTGTCATCATACAGCGCACTATAGCTATAGTGGAATATACTGTATTAATATTCCATATTTATACCGTCTTGTTGCGTACTCCTGGCCACCTGCCGCAGTGTGCGTGCACACACACACACACACAGTGCAGTACAGTACACGTCTTAGAGTCGGGCGTGAGCGGATCAGACTCCACAGTGTCACACAAAAGGCTGCTCGGTTGGTTGACATCGACCAGCATTAAATGTAGTAAACTGGCATGAGAAATGTAGGAAATTGGTAAGCGGTAATACGCTTGACTAAAACCTGAAACGATTGCGGACATGCAGTGCAGAGTCCTGTCCGCTCACAGTACGCTCGACTATGTGACGGCCTTAAGATGTCATGCTAAGATGTGTACTGTACGTACTGTATGTGCTACTATAGGGCAGTGCATACAGTATCTACGGTATTCTAATTAAACAAGTAATTAGAATAATATAAGCCTACTGTTCATTCATTACACACATAGGCTATAGTGTGCATGTGTGTGTGTGTGTGTGTGTGTGTGTGTGTGTGTGTGTGTGTGTGTGTGTGTGTGTGTGTGTGTGTGTGTGTGTGTGTGTGTGTGTGTGTGTGTGTGTGTGTGTGTGTGTGTGTGTGTGTGTGTGTGTGTGTGTGTGTGTGTGTGTGTGTGTGTGTGTGTGTGTGTGTGTGTGTGTGTGTGTGTGTGTGCGCTGACTTACTACTGCTCTTCAGCGCTCCTACTGTAAATCCTGCTCTTAGTTAAGACCGAATCCAGGCGAAGGGACCGTTTGTGAATCCCAAAATTAGCCCAAAGATTTCTTAAGTGGAGCCAGGACAACCTTTCGTCTGATATTTTGTCTTAAGTCTGTTGGTGAATGAGACCCAATGTCCTTTCAAAACATCACACCAGGATGACTGAGTGGTTAAGAGTGGTTAGCAAGTGTGGTTGGAATTTAAGCCCAGCCTCCTTATGAAATAAAGATGATGTTGTGTTTACAGTAGATGAGCTAATGATACATTCACATGTATGTTCAAGTCCCAATTATGGTAAAGAGCAGTGATGGGCAAGCTACTTGGAAAATGTAGCAAGCTACACTACAAGTTACTCTCGATTAAATATAGCTCAACTACAATGGAAGCTATCCCCAGAGAAATGTAGCAAGCTACACTACAAGAACATGGCAAAAATAGCTAGCTACATCGGCACTACTTTTTTTTTTTTTACTTTGTGACCAAGTTTCCACCAAACAAATAGGCAGGGAAAAAAATTCTCAGTTTGATTGTTTATTATAAAACTGAAACAAGCCCTCGGTCTGGCTTTTTGTGTCATCCTTTTAACATGAACTTGTATTACACACTTCTTCAATATCTGAATTGTTTTACTTCATTTTACTAGTATTATGCTACCATGTATATACTACTACCAACTATGCTAATATGTCTATACTACTACAGTATGTACTCAGAGTATAACACTCAAGCTTGACACTGACAAACAATACTACTTATCCTTGGCTGCTAGATATGTACCACTCCTACTGACTTGTTGTACACAATTTGTAAGTTGCTTTGAATGAAAGTGTCAGCTAAATGACCAAATGTATTTAAATATGTAACTCACAAAACATTCCATGGCCCCAAAATCATGTGGGGACCCCCCCTGGGGGTCCTGTCCCACAGGTTGAGAACCACTGCTGTTCCCTCTTTTTTTCTTTTCTCCACCCCAATAATATTGTTAATTTTCTGCCTACAGTGAAACATCATGATAGCAGCTATCTTAGTTAAAGCTGTTCACAAAGTGTACAGACTTGTGTGCTGTTTGGGAACAGTTGATTTATCAGCTCACCTGAATGTGTCCTCAAGTTAGTGCTGGACGTGTTGAGAGAGCAGCATATGTTTTAGCAGTTTTTTCAGTCAAACTCATAAATGTGTCCCAGATAGGGCCATGGAGAGTCATTGTTGTTATTGACATCATCATCTTCATCAATGCCATCGAACCCCTCTGCCATTTCGCGCAGACTGGTTCATGTAATCCGTTAAATTGCATTCATTCAATATGTCTGTGTTTTGATTTTCACTTCCTGCTTTGCGGCTGGAGTCCTGCCCTATCCTGCCTCTGATTGGCCTACCCGTAATGTTTTGGCCTACCATACCCAATCGTGAGTCGTCACTCATATCTAAACAAACCAACCAATCATAGTGGGTTTTTTACGGGGAGTTTTTTTTTCTCCTCGCAGATCTTCTAGTCTAGACTGTTTCTCCCGAAAGTAGCGTGTAATGTTTCTCGTTGCTACGTTACTACTTCGTTCTATAAATAGCTCCGCTACAGAGATCGCTACCCTGGTTAAAAAGTAGCGAGCTACCAGCACGCTACTGAGATTGTAGTTAAGCTATGTAGCGTCGCTACTTGTAGCTAGCTACTGCCCATCACTGGTAAAGAGTCACAGTCTGATGCATTAACTGGCTTTTATTTTTAATAGACACATCACCAACAAAATCGTATTACCACCAATTGTTTCTAATTTACTGTGGTCATTATTTATGACAATGTTGATGATGGAAGCTGGTCTGCACATTATCCACTCTGCAGGAGGAAGAACAACAAAAGAAACACGAAGATAGAGAACATATGAGTGTCTGACAGTTTTTAAACCCTTATTTAAACAGGCAAGTTGACTAAGGACATCATCCTTGGACTCAGATATTGCTGAAGTGCCCTTGAGCAAGGCACTTAACACCCATCTGCTCCAGTAAAGCTGCTCAGGGTTCAACAAACATTGCTTTGCAGAGAAAGGGTATACATACTCATACAGATTCAATCAGATTCAAACAATATGACCAACAGTCAACACTAAGGACTTTTGACTCCCAGTCAGGAGGGGTATTTCTGTAAAGGGACGACTATGGATACCTTTAGTAGGGTAAGAAAGGACTGAGATAACTATTCAAACACAAACACCACACACACACACACACACACACACACACACACACACACACACACACACACACACACACACACACACACACACACACACACACACACACACACACACACACACACACACCCCCACACACACACACACACACACACACACACACACACACACACACACACACACACACACACACACACACACACACACACACACGCACACACACACACACACACACACACACACACACACACACACACACACACACACACACACACACACACACACACACACACACACACACACACACACACACACACACACACACACACACTTACCGAGCATTTCTTCATGCATGGCTTATAACAACCAGGAGTTGGTCCTTTGCAATGACGGTTGCAGTGAAATTTACAAAAACGTAAAACAACATATGCAGCCGTCTTTTTATCCTCATCCTCGGCTGAAGACAGAAAGGCGGGAGGGATTAATGAGCAGTGAGTTTCACTGATGTTCAGGAAGTGCTTGTTGAAAAGCTCAATACTTAAACACACTCAAGCTTCACATGTTGGTTTTCCTCATGACAAACTATCATGACCAAGGCTGTCCCCAAAAATACTTCAAGTGTAAATTCACAAGATTAATGTGACAGATCAAATATTAATCTGATCAATACATAGATTATTATTACATAGACATGTGCATAATGATTCCTATATATTTGAATGTAGCAAATGGAGGCAGTTTAACTGAATTGTTGTCTAAGATAAACATTGAAACACACACACCTCCTCTGCGTGGATCTTCAGCCACAGCATTCTTGTCCTGTTGGGCCTCTGTGGGATTGGAAATAGAGTGTCATTCAAATGTAAGATGCTCTACAGACACCCTCAACTCAGAGTGAGGATATTCATAACCAGTGTTGGGCAGTAACTCATACTGCTACTCTACTTAGTAACAATTCAAGTAAGGCTTTCCAATTTCCAATTATGCAGTAATTATATTTCAGTTACTACAAGGCTGTTGTGGTGGGAAATAGCCTATGCTGAATAACTTACTCTGTCAAAAGGGACCTGGTTAATACAGTTTATTAACTCAGTCAAAGTATCGATACAAAAATAGTCAGAGTATGGTTGGATGACTCTCAACGTAGTGTTTAGCTAGGACACCTGGAATGAGAGACCCCCTCACTGGATCTTCAAGGGGGCTTTATCTACCACACTGTCCCCAACAAAAAAGTCTACTTCAACTTCAAGTGTAAATTCATGAGATTAATGTGACAGATCAAATATGAATCTGATCAATACATATTACATAGACATGTGCATAATGATTCCTATATATTTGAATGTAGGAAATGCAGGCAGTTTAACTGAATTGTTGTCTAAGATAAACATTGAAACACACACACCTGCTATTCCTCTGTGTGGATCGTCAGCCACAGCATTATGGTCCTGTTGGGCCTCTGTGGGATTGGAAATAGAGTGTCATTCAAATGTAAGATGCTCTACAGACACCCTCAACTCAGAGTGAGGATCTTCATAACCAGTGTTGGGCAGTAACTCATACTGCCACTCTACTTAGTAACAATTCAAGTAAGTAATTAAAGTATAATTTCCAATTATAAAGTAATTATATTTCAGTTACTAATCCATGTAACACAGCATTACTGCATTTTTTGTCCGCCTATAACGTTAGATTATGTTTATACAGGGCGCCCCAGTGGCGAACCACATAGCGCGCTCAGCCGCGACACGGCCGACCCAGGTTCGATTCCCGAACCCGTCGTTATTTGCCGAATGTCTTCCCCCCACTCTGTCTCCCATTCCTCCTCTGTCTCTCTCTACTGGACTGCCCAGTAGAAATAAAGCGATAAAACACCAAAAAAATAAAATATTATGTTTATACGTTAAACATGCTGTACATTCCGTTTTTGATACAAAGTAATCAGTGAATTATTTTGATTACTTTAAAAATAATTATTAGTTACCTTGGTAATTCTTACCATCAATTAATTATTAGCTACCTTGATTATTCCTACATTCATTGAATTATTAATGACCTTGTTCATTAAAATCTCCATTGCATTTGTAGCTACCTTGATTAGTCCGACCATAATTGAACTATTGGTTACCTTGATTATTACAATTGTCATTGATTTATTAGTTAACTTGCTTATTCTTAACTTCATTGAATTATTAGTTACCTTGATAATGCTTACCTTAATTGAATTATTAGATACCTTGATTATTTCTACCTTCATTGAATAATTAGTTATCTTGATTATTAAAATATTCATTTAATTATTAGTTACCTTGATTATTCTTAATCGGATCTGCATTAAGCATGCCCAGAATGGCAACGAGCAAGACCACAATTGAGATATTCATTTTCTACAGAGAAAAAAAAAGAGCCAAGATTGTACAACAACAACAACAACAATATTCAAATCTTAACACTACAATGTGTAAGATTGTCGATCACAGATTTATCTGTTTTAATTTAGCTTCAAAACACATGTTAATACAGTGAGTGAGATTAATTGACCAGTGTAGCTGTAGTGGAGAGATATTCCATTCTAACGTTTTACAGCAAGCCTTTTCTAATCAATCAGAGCAGCTCAAAGGGATTTTCCTTGGAATAAGCACTTTTAGTGGTTGAAATGAGGACCATGCAGACTAACCACTAAATAAACACTTAATTGCATGGTTATTCCAACAAAATTCCATGTGAGCCTCTCTGATTGGTTAGAAGGGGGAGCCTTACAGTGAAATATTAAGATGGAATATAAATTTACTGCTGCCACTACTGCTAATGAAACTCACTCACAGCAGACTGTGACTCAATGTGTTCACATTGAAATTATGGGTTATCAAATTATATATAAAAAAAAAAATACAAAATACAAAAAATACAAAAATAAATTGATCCTGTATCCTTCTTGGGTTTGATTTGATTTTATTTGATTTGATTTTATTTGATTTGATTTGATTTTATTAGGGATCCTCATTAGCTGGTGCGATAGCAACCAGCTAGTCTTCCTGGGGTCCACACACAAAAAAACACACAAAAACAATCACTATTGCAAAAAACTAAATTATTAAAAGTCAGTACACACAATGCATAATGAACCTACTGTAACAATTAATATAGCTAAAATTACATTAGTGTAAAACAAAAACAAAAAATTACTTTACAGTGTTAAAAACAATTTAAAAACAATTTAAGATTATTTTTAAAAGTGAATCTACTGTAAATGCAGCAGAGGTTCCGAGGCTGGCCATTCCACAGAGTTAATGCTCTAAAAATAAAAGATCTCCCCAGAGCGCTGGTTCTAGGACCTGGCAATTCAAGCTGCCCACTACTGGAACCTCTAGTGTAATGCTTGTGCACAGTATTACTAAAAACAATCTGATTATGTATAAAAACAGGAGTATTACTGCTCATGACCAACTTGAACAGCACAAGTATATTAAAAGACAATCTATTTTCAACGTTAAGCCAAGAGAGGCGGGCATGCATACGGCTCACATTAGACCTTAGTGAGCAGCCCAGTACCAACCGTGCTGCCCTGTTCTGGACCACCTGGAGCTTCCTGAGGTCACCACTGGCAGCAGATGACCACATCGCAGAGCAATAGTCAAGATGACATAAAACTAAACTTTGCACTATCTGACATAAAAGGGGACGGGCAACAAAAGAAGCACATTTCCTGGAAATACCAATTGCTCTTCCCATTTTTAAAACAATATAATTAATATGCTGAGACCAAGACAGAGTGCAATCCAGCATCACTCCAAGGAGTTTAGTACTTTCAACTTGTTGAACTGCTGAATTACACAAGTTTAAATGAAGCTTTGGATTTGTAGATAACCTGTGCCTTGTTCCCAGCACAATACATTTAGTCTTGGAGATATTAAGGACAAGTCTATTACATACTACCCAGTCATGCACAACTTTAAGTTCTCTACTCAAAACTTCATTAAGTACATTGCATGATGGTGCCGCGTAATACAATGTTGAATCATCTGCATAAAGAACTGTTGTAGCACATTTGGTAGCCCAAGATAGGTCATTCGTAAATACAGAGAAGAGCAAAGGTCCTAGGCAACTTCCTTGCGGCACGCCACACTCTAGACCTCTGCTACTGGACAGGCTGCCATTTAGATACACCTTCTGTGATCTAGAGGACAAATAACTTAGTATCCACTTTAAAGCAGAAGAGTTAAAACCATAACATTTAAGTTTATCAACCAGTAGAAAATGGTCCAGCACATCAAATGCAGCACTAAAATCTAACAGCACAGCTCCCACCAACATAGAGTTATCTATAGCTTTAAGCCAGTCATCAGTCATCTGTATCAAGGCAGTAGAAGTAGAGTGACCAGCTCTATAGGCATGTTGAGAATCTGTTGCAAGCTTGTTTGAAACAAAATACTCTTGAATTTGTGAATGCACCAACTTTTCCATGATTTTGCTCAAGACAGGTAAAATACTTATAGGTCTAGAATTTCCCTCATTAAAAGCAGCTTTGGTGTCCTTAGGTAAAGGAAAAACCTTAGCCTCCTTCCACATCTTTGGAAATAGACCCACATCCAAACATCTATTCATAATATGACATATAGGAGATGCTATAATACCAGCAGTCATTCTCAGCACTTTACTATCCAGGTTATCTAGGCCTGCTAACTTACTATCAGGAAGAGAGCGGAGTAACCGCTCCACCTCACTGACTTCAGCCTGATGAAATTCAAATTCACACATTTTGTCTTTCATTATAATATACTTAATACAGTCATTTGTTTTCCGGTTGTTTGACATATTCATAGCATGCCTTAGTTTAGATACTTTACCCACATAATAATCATTCAAATGATTTGCAATCTCACCTGGTTTCGTGAGAACAAATCCATTTGATTCCACTAAGGGTGTGCACACAGTTGTCTTTCGACCCATCATTTCATTAAAAACATTCCATATTTGTTTGCTATCATTTCTCGCATCATTTAACCTTTGTTTAAAATAGTCCCTTTTTTTTACCTTGTTTAGTTTTGTCACCTGATTGCGTAAAGCACAGTATTTATGCCTGTCATCAATTTAACCAGAACTAACTGAGGCTTTTTTTGGCCATGTCTCTCTCTATCATTAGGGTCCTGAGACTGCTGTCAAGCCATGGGGCAGATCTATTTTTCACCGTGCATTTTTTTAAAGGAGCATACTTGTTTACAACACTCATATATCTTGACATAAACAAATCCATGTTCCAATCTATACTGGATATTTCATCAATAAATGAATCTTAATTAAATCTTTTATAGGACCGTGTTAATATGATTTTAGCTTTACGTTTTGGAACCTTTGTCTTTCTAGTGACAGCTATTATATTGTGGTCACTGAACCCTACAGGGACAGAGACAGCCTTAGAGCATTGTTCAGAAACATTTGTATAAATATGGTCAATGCATGTCCCAGAAATAATACCATCACTGCCTAGACTTATTCTTGTTGGAGATGCAACAATTTGAGACAGATTACAAGCATTTAACATAGAGAGCAACTTATTCTTGTTGGGACATGACTTCACCATCCAGTCTACATTCATATCACCTAACAAGAAGATTTCTCTATTTTCATCTGATATCTTAGAAACATTGAACATGTTATTACACGACGAACCATAGCAAGCTGCAGTTATTTGTGAATGAGAAGACATGTTGTAATAAATAGTGAACTAACCATCAGGATGGTGTGGTAGTCCTTTCACAGGTGATGTCTTCAAGTCCAACTGCTGGTGAATTCTGAATATTTCTGACTCCTCCACCACACATATATACTCTGATCAGTGTTTGTTTTTCAATAGGACGGACCTTCCCATGTTTAGCAAGTAAAATAGTAAACTGTGCCCGGAGCTAGATAATACTTTATTGGTGAAAGTGGGCCACCCTGCCTCAAGGAGCTGTCACCACACCTAAAACAATTATTTGTATTCACACATAGTTTTTATGTGAATTATCATACCCTTCAGACCAGACTGTTGATAATCATCGCCGCCAATGAAAATATATTTCCGACCTTATATTTGTATGTATTGTCAATAATCACATATGTGTTTCTATGTATCTTCTTTATTTAATATAATTTTTTTTTTTTTTTTTTTTATTATCTTTTCCCCCCTCCTTTTTCTGATTTTTCTCCCTTCCCACTGTTAGTCATTATGCCAATTCCCAACCCCATTCCTGGTTGTTGCGAACTTTCCCCTACTGTTGGTCCGAGATGCCAGAGACTGTCACATGCTTTCCTCCGACGCATGTGCAGCCAGCCGGCAGCCAGCCTGGCCGCGCAGATTCTCACTGGGAGAGTGTAACGTGTGGGAGGCCGCACTACCTCTCACCAGATCCTACCTTCGCTGAGCAGGCGCCCCGACCGAACTGTAGGTGTCGCTGTCCACAACGCCCAGGACCCACCCATGGCTCCCCTCCCCCTAACTCAGCCAAACGAGTTAGTATAGCGATCAGCCCGAGCCAAGGCAATGCTGACTCTCCGGGAGTCGAGACAGCAGCCTCTTGCATTGGTGACGAGCACAATCTCCGCTACGCCACCTGACCGCTAACATCATTTTTTAATAGATGAAAGATTAAGAAAGGGATCACAAAATGAAAAATATGAACTCTTCATATTATGAATAACGTACGGTTATGTATATAACCATAGTTATATGAGTATAGTGACGCTCAGCGTCATAGTGCACATACTTCACTTCAGTACTTGTGCACTGAATAAAAACTCACAATGTACCTTTACATACCAACATCTGTCTGGCCACACCCCTATCCGCTACCTACATAAGCAGGGGTGTGGCCATGCCCCCATCTCCTTCCCAATCTTTCACCACAAGGCAAGGTCAAAGGGCCGCAGTGGAGTCCTGACGCTGAGCGTCACTATACTCATATAACTATGGTTATATACATAACCATACGTTATATTATCGTATAGCTCTGCTCAGTGTCATAGTGCAACACAGGAGCAGGACCCAGAAGGGACATGAGCACTGCGGACTAGACAGGCGCCAAAGGGGTCAGCTGAAACAGCACCCCGGCGGAAGGGGCGTATGCTGGCATTGTTGTGCACCATGTCACAGCCTCCACAAAAAAAACCTGACTCTCTAGAGGGGTCGAGGCAGAGAAGGCTGACACGATTGGCAGACGTCATGAAACGTGCGGGGGCACACTCAAGCGGTTAACCCGGGAGTTGACTCCGCTCCAACACACCAGGGAACCAACCACCCCCTTGGTTCAAACATGAGGTGGTTGTTCCTATAAGATAAGATAAGATAAGATATTCCTTTATTAATCCCCTTGGGGAAATTCCAGCGACACACACATACAGCTCATATAACCCCTCAGGAAAAAACTCCAAAACACACCTGCGGGTATACACTGGCTATACCGCAGTACAAGTGTTTCAGTTTTCAAAAAGGGGTTATCCCAGGCCTACGGGTAGACGAAACAATTTCGGACCGGGCCCGGCGGACCGGGACGTACACAGGGATGCCAGAGGAGTTCCAAAGAATCACCTCAACAGCCCCCTCCCAGCCATGCGTAAGCAGGAGAAGAGAGGGGCGAAAATAATGGAGAAGGACCACAACCACGAACATCTCCATAACATCAAACCCTGCAACACCCGGGCCGACCCGGCATTTTCCCCCCCGAAAAAAGCCCAAGTCCCTCAGGGTAACAGAACAGCAGATCTGCGTCCCCGGCGGACAACGGGTTAACTGACCTGGACCAGCGTGACCAGAACCAGTCCTGTGCCCTAATCACGCCGACATCCCCAACACTAGGAGGGGGGTAGGTACGCGTGTTGATCCAAAACATTATAGAGGGCGCCACTCAGACGGTCCCATTCGTCCCGCGCTCAGTGGCCCACCCCGAGGGCGTGAGACCCCTCTACCTATGCTTTGATCTATTCCGTTAACATCCCCCAGATATGAACGAGAATTCGTCGAGACAAACCTAGTAAACTGGCGCTCGGAAGAGACAAACTCCATCCCAGTTGCCCCATAAAAACGCTGTTTTAATGATGAGCAACCAAGGCGCGCAAGCCTCATGCGTGATTCCTATCAGAAACACCCAGGGCCAGCACTATGTACACGTCGAGGCCCAAAACACATCAATGGATAGTCTAACAAGACACCAGATACCGTTCCTCCAAGCCGCCTGGGAGAACGACAAGAAGCTGCTTTTAAAAATATTCATTTCCTACAGAAAAAAGAAAAAATAATACGGACATGGGTCCCATGCAACGCGGCTGAGGGAAACACCACCCCGTCAACCATACTTCATAAGAGGGGACAAGGAGCGACGTACCCCTATGACGGGGGGAAACCCATGACTCAACAGACCTTTAAGGCGAGGAGTCAGGGAAACCCTAAACAATACCCCGTCCACCTACTCCAAAAAAGGAGAGGACGGGGAACCCCCAGAGAGACTTCCCACGTGAGCAATAGATTGAAAAGACATATTGCAACCAAATACAACAGAGCAGAACTTATTTTTAAGTTCTACTCACCTTGACAATCTGAGGAGGAGGCTCTGAAACTCTGAGGAGGCTCCCTCACTGGGAGGGAGGGTCTGAACTCACAGGAGGCTCTGAAACTCCCTGAGGAGGAGGCTCTGAACTCCCTGAGGAGGAGGCTCTGAAACTCCCTGTAACAGAGGTCCATAACATGGAGCCTGAATAACCCACGGAAGTCTTACCAATAGAAACGCACCCAGTGACGTACTCTATGGCGGGGGAATTTCCGTGGTCCACCGCCCAATCTTTCATGGCGTGGGACCAGGAAACTCCCCCCCCCCCCCCCCCCCCCTACCCTGTAACGTGCTGATCCAGCAACGTGACAGGAAGCCCGAAGGACAGGGGGTTTTAACCCCTGACCAATCAGAAAAAGGGGACGAATGTTTACCAGTTCACCCCTTTATGACCCCTCACCCCTGATACGATGTAATGACAAAGTAGAGCCATGACACCAGTCATAGCTTGCTACATGAAGTGTTTAACAGCTTCACATAGACTCATGTGCGAAACCTGCCATCTGATTTTTACAAAGAAAAAAACACAGACCCAGATAATACAGCCATCTGATTTTTACAAAGAAAAAACACAGACCCAGAGAGGGCCCCTTTAACACTTTATATGCCACTCACGGCTATTCTCGGGTTTACGCCCCGACCGTTGAATGCCACGGTCACGAGTATTCTCTGTTTTTTTTGTTTTTTTTATTAGCGATCTGAAATCATATTGCATCACGCGAGCCTACTGTTGGAGATCCAGGGACCGCTGGCACTCAGATGTGAAAAAAGCGCCCCCTATCGTCTCCCAGATGGTAAATCACCCTTTTGGAATGGACTCAATGAAAGTGAATGGGAGAACGGATTTCTGACTCCACATTTTACTTCTCACTGATGCAGCCGGGGTCTACCAGAGTTTATTCTGGAGCCTCTGAGCCACAGCGAATATGGGTTATACTGTACACACGATGGATCAATACATTTATTGATTTTTTTCGAATGGCGATCGGAAATTGGAATAAACCATTTGGATACCATCTGACCTCAGGTAAGGAATCTATGTTATCAGTGTTAGGATAATCAGACTCGTTTTCACGGATATATAAGCGTTCATGTGATATGTGATATGGCTGTTTTGACTGTAAAAGCCATGAGGAAATAAGAGCAGCGATTACGAGCGTGCGTGCGCACACATATACTATCGATCATCTAGCGTTTATTTGAAAACGATTCATAAATAGGCCGACAAATGACAACGTTCTGGAATATTCCAGTAAAAGGCGATTATCATAGGCATGGGTTGTTTTTTCCCCCGAAAACCGGTGATTTTCAAAATGCTATCAAACAGAAATGAAGCGATAAAAATACAATCTGCCTTGACAATGTTGACTGGAAAATGATTCTTTGATAAGCGACGGGCAGATTAGACACACATTTAAAACATAGATTAGGCGATATTAATGTTAACATTGGCCGTGGATGGTGGCATTCAACGGGGGAAAAAGGAAAACACGGCCGGCACTGAAAGTGTTAAGAGCCCCGGTACCAGACTTACACATGTGACTTCTGTAGGCCAACACCTAAACAGTTGTAGATTTTTTATTTTTATTTTTTTATCTTTTTCCCCCTCCATTTTTCCTCCGATTTTCTCCCATCCCAATGTTAGTCGTATGCCAATTCCCAATCCCCTTCCTGGTCGCTGCGCACTTACCCCCCACAGTCAGATCATCTGGGAGAGTGGAGGCTATCACGTGCTTCATCCGACACACGTCCAGCCAATCAACCGCTTCTTTTCACCTGGCAGCGCGGATTCTCATCGAGAGGGCGTAGCGTGTGGAAGGATCACACTATCCCACTCAAGTCCTATCCGCGCTTAGCAGGCGCCCCGACCGAACTGTAGGAGTCGCTGTTTACAACGACCCGGACCCACCCCGCCAGCTTCTCCCACCCTCTAATACTGCCAATTGTATTAGTGTGAACGGCCAGCCAAGCTGGTGACAACCCCGGAGCTGTGAGCTGGAGGCGAATCCAGCTCACAGCTCCGGGGTTGGTGACGAACGCAATCTCCGCTACGCCACCTAACTGCCCTCCAGTTGTAGATCTTAACGACACACACAACCCTTCATCACAACAAAAAAGGCAAAGTACACTCTCACTACCGTAAGAGGAACGCCGTTTTTCATAACGAGAGAAGACACAAGTCCACGATTATGTATTGGCCACAGGCCTTGCTAAGCCCACATGACAGCGACCAAAACAATATGTTCCCTAGGAAAAAATCGTTTTCTCAAGCAGGAGCACAACCCCAGCATAAGCTGAGGGATTACACCGTATCCCCACAAACATAGTGACACAATATATTGTAAACAAAACATGTTTGAGAGGAGGGGGGAAAAGCCCCAGGGAACCCAGGGGGAAAATCACCCCTCCCCACCTTACCCTTGATACGACCAGGTTGAACAGGTACTGCCCTGTTAATATGTGAACATGCTACCTGTTTATTGTCATCACAGGCTGAGAGAAGAACTCACTCCTCGATCACATGTCACTAAGCATAGCTTTGCGGGGTAAATAACCCAACTAGTTGTGAGCTCAACCACGTTACTAACCACGTTACATGAACCCACAAGTTCTCATCACAACTAAACCAGTTCATTTTTACTCACGTAAAAACAGAACGCCGATTTTCTAGGTAGAGAGAACCTATACCAGCGACAAGACAATTCACACACAACACATGTCGTATCCCCAATGTAGTGCAGCAACATACGTTTTGGAAAAACATCGTTATTACAAAACATTTAGAAGGGAAGGAAAGAAGAGGTGTTAAGCGTCCAGAAGGACTCCTACCTACACCCTGAGCGCTGAGAGGACTGCAAACACTGGTCAACGGCGACAGCCGGAGTCGAACCCGGCGTCTCTTGCGTTGGTGACGAGGGCAATGTCCGCTGCACCAACCAGCCGCTACGTTCTCCATGTTGACCAAGTCCTCGCTGGCAGGGCACACGGTGTAGGGTCGACTAACATCCTCTGTCAAAGATGACATCGTAGTCAGAGTGTTAATGCTTGTTATTCACACAGCAATGTACAACAGTGTAGCATTAAGCTAACATCCAAATCAGGACGACTGATAGCAACAAGCTAACGTTCCTAGCCTAGTGAACGCAACGAGCTAGCGCCACAGCTAACAGCTAACTGGCTAACAGGTAGGCCACCCAGCTAGCACGCAAGCTAAGCAGCTATCACCTGAACTGTGCACAAGAACATAATAAGCCCCATGCCGTCTGACTCCCTCCTCATCCTAAGAGAGAAGAGAAAAAGAAAAGTCAACACAGTTTTCAGAACGGTGATTTAACAGACATACAGCGGAGTTGGCACAATTCCCTTATGGGCTGCAGCCGACTTGAGCACTTTTCCTCGTGTTTAGGGTTTAACTTTCATTTATTTGAAAGATAGGGCCTTCACGGGACAGAATAATCCGCTCGTCCAGAGACCCCGGGTTTTAACCACAGATCTCGGTCGCGGCCCACTAGCTTGACTATCGTGGGCTTCAAACCAGGACCCTCCCTCCGCCGCCTAAGAGGCCGAACAAATTACACTATTCTGGGGCCGGCCTTCGTAAATTGTGCAGCTAACCCCCATAGCAACACAACTGGCACTCGCATAGCAAAAACATCACTCACCCAGAGGCAGCCAGTTTCTCACAACAGCCGACACCTACTGCACAGTCCAGCTGCAGACCCGCAGGTAATACCTGTCTAGCTGCAGCTTGGAGGACTGCAGGTGGGGATTAGACCAGCGACGCGAGCCCCTAATACGAAAAAGCCGGTGGAGGTCAGAATGATCATCATCTTCCAGACACCCCAGTGACGAAGACATTATCGCCGTATTTCCTCGAAAAAAGTGAGAGAGAAAACAAAGATATAATGTCAATGTATCTCCTTGCTCTTCTGTTCTCCTTTCTTCCTTAACAACCTAGCTCAAAAGTGTTTGGTATACAGGCACTTCCTTGTGGTGAAAGTGATGAAGGGGATGAGGGCATGGCCACACCCCTGCTTATGTAGGTAGCGGATGGGGGTGTGGCCAGACAGATGTTGGTATGTAAAGGTACATTGTGATTTTTTATTCAGTGCACAAGTACTGAAGTGAAGTATGTGCACTATGACGCTGAGCAGAGCTATACGATAATATAACCATGAGTCTATTTTTCCCACAACACAGGAATGTCACCAGGGCTCCGTCCCCATACATTCCCTGTATGTATCTTCAGGATAACTTGACATAAGTCAGGCTTTTCGGTTCCACAAAGCAGGTTTGGCTAAATCACTATGGCAACAGATTGCGTGTTGCCATAGTTCCAGCGCAGGTTTAGTTAAGTTAGCTGGATAAGCTGGCCACTCAGTCGGAAAAAAATGCCAGCTCCCTTCCTCAGAGATCCCATTATACCATTCTGAATAATGTTTTTGTGCTTAGTTTTTCTAGACGGGTCGCAAGATTATTTCCAGAATGTATTGATTTCATAGAATGTTTGAAATAGGCCTATAATTAAAAACAATTAAAATATATTAAACTGGTAACAGAAATGCTTTTGAAATGTAAAATAATAGACCTATGCTGATAATAAATCACAGCCTATGGATTTATTTTGTCCTAAATAATGCATGTCATAGCTATACGGCGCACGCAACACACACTATGTGGTTATTTTAATAACGGAGCATTGCAAATGTGAATCCTGCGGGGATATTTTGAATGAATGAAACTTGGATCCAAGGTTATTGTAAAAGGCCTATCGGCGATTGGCTCTTCTGACCCATTTCATATTCTCCGCTGTGGATGTATTTGCTTAACCGGAGTGCCCGGATTGTGTTTCATTCAAGCATAAATTGAAGCGTCTTTACGCATGGATTGTGGATGTGAATTACGAGGAATCTGAATCTGTAGATTGTTGAATTGTATCACTGTCACACGTTATTGTGATATTGTAACTTGGATTAAAATGTCTGATGATGGAAAAGAGGGTGATGAACATGACTACCTTAAATCCTCTAATAGTGGAGGGCATTCAAATAGAGGACGGACCTCTTATAATGGATGGGGGGTTTGATACATGCAGACAAATACAGGCCGGCTTCCAATACAAGGTCGCAAAAAACATTATTTATTTTTCGTGCCGTGATATAGAATGAGATAAACTCTTGCCAATGCAAATTAAGTGCTGCCTATCTATACCGTTCCCGCTACAGTCTGACTACATTAGGGATGCTCGATATTGGCTTTTTTACCGATACCGATATTCCGATATTGTCCAACTCTTAATTTCGATACCGATACCGATACCGATATCAACCGATACCGATATATGCAGGGTTTCCCCCCAAAAAAACAGAATAATTTCAGGTAACTAATAATTTCACTGGATGCATTCAAAAGGCTTTCTAAATGTAAGCATTATCTGTGCAAAATATGATAATTAAAAAAGTTAAAATTAACATTACATATCTCTTGTTGTTGAATTAAACCAAAATGCATACTTTTGACAATAAATAAAATAAGAATTGGTTTTTACTTGCTTGCCTGGGTAAATAAAGGTTAAAAAAAAAAAAAAAAAAAAAAAATGTTTACCGATACCGATATTTTCCGATATCACATTTTACTGCCGATTGTAAGTGTAATCTTTTTTAAATGAGGCCTGCCTCTTATATAAGCCTCTCTCTAATAAAGGCATGGTGCTTTTTGCAGCTGAGGTAAATACAAGACCCGTCCAATATTAGAGGAAATACGGTATACACCAAAGGTTAATCAATTCAATGCATTTATGGATGATGTCCGAAACAGATTAAAACCTGATTAATAGTGAAACTGTTAATGGCCTCCATGCTTATTAGTGCGTCCGAACGTTTGCATGTTTACATTTTACATTTACATTTAGTCATTTAGCTGACACTTTTATCCAAAGCGACTTACAAGTTCTGTACGACAAGTCATCAGGATGGGCACAAATCTATCAGCTGAGTAACAATGTTCATCAAAGTGTTGAGTGCTATACTGTAGGTTAGTATATTGGGACAAGTGCATGACAGTAAGGTTAGTTAAGGTTAGATTATTACTTATTTATTTTCATTTCAAATAATGGTTGATACTTGATAATGTTTCAACCACCTCCTATTAGTGGGGTTCGCTGCTCTCTGACACCGTTATTTCGGGGGTTGCGGCTTGAAAAATTTGGGAACCCCTGATCTACACATACATGTATTTACTGTATATAGTACATGATGCCTAATATCCTCATAAGTATCTATTCATTCGTATCAATTTGATACTCTTTGGGCTTGTTTTTATCTACTTATTCTGAAAGAGTTGAAGTAATTATTTTCGCTAGCAAGATCTCATTCCATTATTCATTCCATTAAAGCCTACTGCCAGCAGGCACATTTAAATAAATATAATCTGATTGATTGGGGTAATGAGGGACTTAAAATGTGCCTATAGATATGCATTTAACTTGTCTGCGATATTTTCCCGTTAGAAAATCATGGTTTTCGGGGATTGACACCTCCCCCTTTTCAGATAAGACGGGCATGCACAATTATCCTTAGTACTCAAGTCTGGTTCGAATTAACAAGATTGTTTGAGACCGAATCAGACTTCGAGAAACCGAGATAGCCTGACATCAATCATCGGGTTAATTTAAGCTGGCTAATAGGACATTTGATCGGCTTAGTTGAACCACGTACGAGGAACAGGGCCCAGGGGAGAGTGCGGATGTTATACATCACCTGGAAATACTCAACCTCTGTCTTTAAATGAACACAACACTCTAACTTACCATCTTTAGATAAGTAGTTGTGAAAACCTTGTTCATCTAAACCAGGGGTGGCCAACCCGCGGCTCGCGAGCCGCATGCGGCTCTTTGCCCGTCAATGTGCGGCTCTTCCATCCATAATTTTTTTTTTTTTTCACTCATTCCATAAGGACGTAGAATAAACATTTACAATTTTTTTTTAAATGGTCCATTTGCATGTTCTTGGTATCTGAATCTAGGGACATATATGGATCAGTGTCAGAAATAGTGTGTCTGTTACTAGGCTTGAGTAAATTGTAATGAACCAAAGGAGAATATCAATTCTATTTAAAAACATTTTTAACTTTGACCATGCTAAAATTTACCAGACCTGAAAAATCTAAGCAAATGAATAAAGGGAAGATGATTAAACAGAAGGTTTTGTAGATACAGTACTGAATTCTGCCATCTTTTTTATAATGTAAATTTCTCCACCATTTTTCATCATATTGCAACACCGTTTTTTGCAAGACGTTCACAGAAAGGTAGAGAAACTAACTGCGTTCTGTTTTATGGCAATAACATTCAGGTTTGTGGGAGATAATCCCAAAAAATAAGAGAAATAAAAAAGTAAATCCAGAAGTCAGATGATTGACAGGGGCTGGTGTGAGCTGGGTAGGGTAGTTTTTCGAAATTTGAAAGCCCTGAGTCTCTTCCTTCAAAAGACTACACTCACTTTTGGATGTGACACTTCCTCCTGTCAATATGCGCCGGTTTCCGACTCAATGCCCTGAGATTTCTATAATAACTGTTCTAATAACAGTTAAAATAATTGGTAAACAAACGTAATACTTTTACTGTATATCTCGTGTGAGGCCCAAATTAAAAAGACATTAGCAACTTCAGAGGCCAGAGGGTGGGACATATAAACACATTTACTATCAAATAGCATTGTGAGGCTGAACAACAGGACCAATTGACTATACATGTGCTTAAAGGGGAACTATCTTATAAATGGCCTTTTTCAGTGTTTACCATTGTTTCTTAGCTATGTGGACTTATATTAATAGGATCTATGTCTCTAATTCTCATATTGGCGCATTCTTCCAATTCTCCTCTCACAATATTCACCCTCACTGAACTGAGTCATCTGAAAATGTGCATATCTGTGATGTCAGAGATTTCTCAGCTGCATAATAATGTGGCAGTTGATGTGGCAGTTGGCACCAGGCCACACAGTGGTTGGAGCCCAGCCTCAAAACGGCTTAAGATCTTGAGGTAGAAAAATGCGGTTTTTGAGTACTTGATTAGAAATACAAAACAATGAATTATTATTTTTTTTTAAACCTAGGTGTTCCATAGACTCACAGGAATTGTGTAAAAGTGCCCAAATAGTGAAATAAATAGTAAAATAGTTCCCCTTTAACATTTTTTAAATAAACACTTTTTTTAAATGGCTAAAAGTGATTTTGTAATTTTGCAACCGTGGGTCTCACAGGGTACTTTTAACCCTGTGAGGCCCAAATAAAAAAGACATTAGCAACTTCAGAGGCCAGAGGGTGAGACCTACAGTACAGTATAAACACATGAAGGGTGCCGTGACTGAAAAAAAAGGTTGAGAAACGCTGGTATATGGTGTGGCTCTTTGTGGTACCACAGTAATTTGTGTGGCTCTTAGTCTCTGACTGGTTGGCCACCCCTGATCTAAACACTTAAAATGGACATATATGGCTCTTCACCTGAAGGATTTAATTGTAGTCAATGAATTTGAACAGTTGTAGCATAGTTGGTCCTCATTTATCCAGGCAGCTCAGGAGACATCTGGATGGTCTGTGTGTGTGTGTCTATGTTTAGTCTCCCATTAGTCATCATCAACCTGTTGACTATTCTTCCTGGGGTCCTCACAGATATACACATACAAATATGAAACATTCAGTATAAATCAGTCATATATCATAATCAATAAAAAATAAAACAAAATAATGTCATAGGTGAATCCATTTCACCATACCTTTAAAACAAGAACAAAGTAAACAGAAGAAGTTTGGATAACATGGCTGCAGCTACACTCATGCATTCCATCCGGATTATGGCTCCTTTAAGTTTCTTTTTGAAACTGTCCTTGTTTTCCATCCGTATGATATGTAATGGGATCCTATTCCAATATGTTATGGCTTTATACATTGCAGTTTTCTTGAGAGCATTGGTTCTAGGCAGAGGTAGGGTAAAGCGACTAATTGAAGCATGTCTGGTATTATGGTCATGTCTTACATTGGTGGATAAAAGTATATAATACAATTCAGTGTGTTTACCTAAGGTACAAATGTTCTTTAAAAAACGAATCAAACTGCATGCTAGTCTCTCATCCACCCTCATCCACGACAGTCTAGCATGCATTCCCTCCACACTATTCCTTGTGTGTGTGTGTGTGTGTGTGTGTGTGTGTGTGTGTGTGTGTGTGTGTGTGTGTGTGTGTGTGTGTGTGTGTGTGTGTGTGTGTGTGTGTGTGTGTGTGTGTGTGTGTGTGTGTGTGTGTGTGTGTGTGTGTGTGTGTGTGTGTGTGTGTGTGTGTGTGTGTGTGTGTGTGTGTGTGTGTGTGTGTGTGTGTGTGTGTGTGTGTGTGTGTGTGTGTGTGTGAGAGAGAGAGAGTGCATGCGTACGTGTGTGTGTGTGTGTGTGTGTGAGCGTGTTTGTGTGAAACATGTTGTATTTCCCCCAAAATAGTATAACATGAAAAAAAGGCTGCTGTTACCCTTTAAGGATGTCTGTGCATCTGCGTATGTGAGGAGGTGACAGTCTAGTAATTATGAGACGTGTTGCAGTGTTTTAGAGATATTCTTTACATTTACATTTAGTCATTTAGCTGATGCTTTTATCCAAAGCGACTTGTAAAATTTAAATTTAAATTGTAAACAACAAGTCAGCAAAATGGGTACATCTCTGGCAGCTAAGGGCTGGTGGCATTGTTCATCAAATAGTATTGAGCTTGAGTGTTACACTCTGAGTGCATAGTAGTATATAGACATGCGGCTAGGTGGTGTAGTGGGCAAGGCACTCGCCACCAGTGTGGAGACGCTAGGATTCGCGTGTTCGAATCCAGCTCTCCACATTGTTTTTCAGTTTGGCTGGTCGTCCACAGTAATACACATTGGCCGTATTACGGGGAGGGAAAACTGAAGGGTGGGGATCGAACGTTGTGAACAAGCGACTCCTACAAGTCGGTTGGTGCGCCTGCGCAGTAGAATCAGGAAGTGTCGGGGGCAGCGTGAGCCTCCCACGCGTTACTCCTCGACACTGAGAGATCGAGCTGCGCAGGTGAAAAGATGCGACTGCTGTTACCTCAAGTACCGGAGGGGACTTGTGCTATGTATGACTTAGTCCACATTGCAGCCGGCTTGTGGGAGGCAAGAAACAGCGTTCGTGACAGGGGAGGGTTGAATTGGATGATACGAAATTGGGATGGGAGAAAATATGGAAAAATGGGAGAAAAAAGTGGATCAAAAAAAGTAGTATATAGACATATTAGCATGACAGGTAGTAGTATAGGTATAGTACCATAGTAGTAGGGTACATTATAATAGTAAAAAGACAGTAAGAAGGTTTTCTTTTTATTGTATTGCCTTTCAAGCAGTTTTGAACGCTTGTGTTTTCCCTCATGTTTACAGTCAAGGTGTCTGACTGAGGCCTTGTCCAGACTAAAAAGATTTTGATCTTTTTCGTTTTCGTTTCGTTTTCATTTAAAAAAAGGTTTCCGTAAAAACGAAACCGTCTTAAGATAATAAGTGCGTGCCACAAATTTACAAAATAAATGTCTTTCCTGTTTTTAGACAGTCGCTCTTTTATTTTGAAAACCCCCGACCGGAAGTGTTATAGTTAGAGCCATATGAAATCCGCGTTCACGGAATCGCGGAATTAACCAATAAAAATGGAATCAACTGCAAAACGTGGAATATTGCAGAATTTGGCCTAATCTGGACTGAAATTTCGTTTTTTGGGTGGAACGTTTGGTGCACACGCGACCGGGGAGGCGGGGACTCTACAGCGTGTTACACACAACACAGCCGCGGTGCTCAAGCGTCTGGCTGCTTCAGTGTTAACATCGTCAAGAAGCTAAACAATTCCATAATAAGCCCTCAATTCAGAGCAGAACAGTATCCTAATGACTTTTATGCCTCCGGTGATAAGGTGTTTTGCTAATTCTGTCAACGTTCCGTGGACTGGACCCGCAAAAACACTTGCGACACTATTGTGATTAAATAGCTATAACGTTAGGACGTTTAGCGTCTAGCTAAATCTAGTGCACCCATCCATTTGTTTAATGCAAACGATTGTCATTATACACTGCCCTTTATAAACTAAATACACTTAAATAGCTATGTAACGTTATAGGACTATCTATGGAAATGATAGCTTCTAGAAGTTCTAGCTAAATCTGGTGCACCCATATTTGTTTAATGCAAACGATTGTCATTATACACTGCCCTTTATAATCTAAATAAACTTAAATAGCTATGAAACGTTACAGTACATAGGACTATAGATGGAAATGATAGCGTCTTGCTAAATCTAGTGCACCCATCCATTTGTTTAATGCAAACGATTGCCATTATACACTGTAACGAAATAAACTAAACTAAAGGTGCCTAAATTATGCATTACTAAATTTCATCACAATATAATAGATATAGCTAGGTTACTGACATTGTCATTGTGATAATGTCAGTAGTAGCTAGCTGTATCTATTGTTTACACTTGAAATATGTATTTTTATTTTGTCACAATATTAATTGAAAAATATTGTGTAAAATTGAACTGTATTTCTGAGTTGCAGCACTTAAAAACATTAAATGGACTGTTATATCTTATTCAATTGTGGACATTTATTCATTCCCACTTATTAGACACTATTTATGATGGTAAAATGAGCATAAAAGGCAAAATACAGAATTCTGAAATATTAAAACGGAAAAAATGGAATTTGGGAAAAAATTAAATGGAATTTGGAAAATAATAAAACGGATTTCATATGGCTCTAGTTATAGTGTCTGTTGCTAGCAGCTTAACTTGTGTCGGCCGGTTCTGTGCTTTTCGAGCTAACGTAACATTAGTCTCCAAAGGAGAGGAGAGAAAGACCGCGGCTCACATGCAGCTCAAACTACCTGTTGGAATAAATTAATTGATTGATGTTTAACTTGTCCATGTGTGTGTACAGTTATTTCGACTAGCAAACGTTGTCTGTATTTAACGTTACCTCAGGATACCACTGTCTATTGTATTTAGTTGGTTAGCTATTTAGCTAATGTGGATAGCATTTTGAATAGCATCAATGCTAGCTGGCTGGCTACAGCTTTATTTACTAAAATATGGAGGCTTTTTAATCGTCAAGGTAAGAGAGGATTTGTCATCATGATCAACTGAAGGTGTATGCTATGGAACAATAATGTGGTTGGGTTTTCAGAAAAAGGCCAGCTACAGTATGTGACGCTAATCTCTAGTTAGTATCGTGCAAAGTAGCCTCCCGATCAAGCTCAATAGCTTCTGTAACACGAACATGCCATTGTTGTTTAATAATAACTCCCGGTGTTTAATAAACACTTTTTTTTGTATCCACTTTTTCTCCTCCTTTTTCTATTTTTCTCCCATCCCAATTTAGCCGTGCCAATTATCCCCTCCCCTGTCTTGAACGTTGCTCGCATGTGCCCCCCACTGGCCGGTTGTGGGGAGGATAGAAGCCCGTCACATGTCCGTCTTCAGGCGTCTTCAGAATTGCGCACTCTGGGAGCTGGTATCAGAAAGTAGCGTCTTCAGGCTGCCAGAACGCAGTTCCGTGTGGCTGAAAGGTGCAAACAATCAAATACTTTGCCTGATACGACCAACGTCGTTTTAGTCTGGACATGGCCTGAGTTGGGTAGAATTTCCCCAGAGTACAACAGCATGTATGTTTGTATTGACACGTTTGTTGGTCTTCTGTGTTCATTTATCACATTTTAACACCTGGCCACATCCTATTGGTTCAGTACACATTCTCATGACCTAGAATCCGTTGTGGAACAAACAGACACAAATATTAAACTTAGTTATGTAAAAGTAGAAATGGCACTTGGTAAAAGCTCTCCTTTCAAAATATGGCTCTCTAGTTGCTGCAGGTGTTAAGTGAACACATAGGACGTACTGTATCTACTGTATGACACATTCATCAGCAGAAGTAATGTAACCTACTGTATTACACATTTGTCAGCAGAAGTAATGTAAACCTACTGTATGACACATTCATCAGCAGAAGTAATGTAACCTACTGTATGCCACATTCATCAGCAGAAGTAATGTAACCTACTGTATGACACATCCATCAACATAAGTAATGTAACCTACTGTATGACACATTCGTCAGCAGAAGTAATGTAACCTACTATGACACATTTGTCAGCAGAAGTAATGTAAACCTACTGTATGACACATTCATCAGCAGAAGTAATGTAACCTACTGTATGCCACATTCATCAGCAGAAGTAATGTAACCTACTGTATGACACATCCATCAGCATAAGTAATGTAACCTACTGTATGACACATTCGTCAGCAGAAGTAATGTAACCTACTATGACACATTCATCAGCAGAAGTAAAGTAACCTCATTAGGAACATATTTCTGATCTTTACATTCATGCAACTACAATATTTCTGTGAACAATTATTTAAATATTTTCATTTCACCATGAAGGCAGATACAGAAAGGATTTATAGTAGGCTACATACAACACACAAGTGAGTGTATATAAAACACACACACACACATGCAATAGCAACAACTTAACCTGTAGACCGTATTTTGCCTAAAGGTGCATGCCTAAGTAAATGGAAGATTGCTACACTTCTGCAAGGTCAATTTGCATGTTCTTGGTATCTAGGAACATCTAGGCACCTGAGGGTATGTATTTCCAGTGTCTGAAATATTGTGTCTGTTACTAGGCTTGAGTAAATTGTGATGAAACAAAGGAGAATATAAATTATGATTTATGATTTTTGCATCTTTGATAAAAAATTGATACAGGCAGGAGAAAATGCTCACTGAGCTCATTCACCACCTTATTGAGATCATGTGTACAAAAAATCTAAGCAAATTAACCGCAGGAAGATGATTAAACAGAAGGATTTGTAGATACAGTAATTAATGATAATTGATTTTAATTATAAATTCATATTTGACCTTGAACTTGACCTTATTATGGCCAAATCAAATCATACATCTATGGATAGGGAAAATGCTCCTCTTTCCAATGGCAGGGTTGAATCTGGATTTAATCATTTCCTTGCGGTTTTTACGATAATTAGCATTTTCCGATAAATTTGTATTTCCGATAAATCGTATAAAACATCGGTACAAATTTTAATATACACTTTGACTACTGTTTTTGATAGGGTTATTGTATTTACTCTTGGCTACAAATTTTTTTATTTAAAAACATTGACCTCTTAACATCCAAGGGCCCACGTGTGGACGATTCTTTGCCGACCTCTAGTGGCTCGGGTGTGCATTTCCTTTAATACAATATATAGATAGAATTAAAGCCCCATTTGTTGCATGTCGATTGCCCTTTCAGGTGACAAAAGCCGTTCAGCGGTTCTCGAGTTACATGCCGATATGTGAGGCGTGCCCCAAAGTACGCAAAAGTACACATTACCACCCCCGACTCCCGGGGCTCTAGCTCCGTCAATCATTTGGCGATCTCGAAATTCTTTGCACACGGTTGTAGCCAATGAGTGTGGCTTTCCCTTGATACCCCATGATATGATAATTGGGGATCTAATACAGTCTCTATTGATCGATTTATTATAAAGAAAAGAAAAGTCCCCTATAGGGGGAGCAAATATTAATTTAATTTTGAAGTATGTAATGTAATACATTAATTCATTCAAACGTCATTTATACTCAATAAGTACACTGAGTAATAAAACTAATTTACAGTCTTGTTGAGTTCTTACATTCACAAACGTCATAGTGCATTAATACATATAGAAACATCAGACAATTCGATTAAGAGCACATTTCAAAAACAAAAAACAGAGGTAACAATTAAAAAACAACTACATATTGTGGTGACCCGATTGGTCATCAAGGTTCTAAACCGACCGATAGACACTAGAGTGCCTAGTTTCAGAGTCTCCTGCATGGTATTTTATGAGGTAGGAGCAGAGAAGCCAAAATAAAATCTACCAAGTTCAGTACAAACGCTAGGCACAAGTGTAAGACAATCACTGGATCGTGTACAACAGGGTCCAGTGGTCCATTCCAATAAAGAAGTAATATAATGTGGACAGTCTCTAATCATGGTTTTATAAAGAACCAGATTCCAATGCAACTCACATCTCTCTGCCAGAGAGGACCACCCAAGCTTATTTTATAGAATACAATGGTGAGTACCATAACTATCACCGGTGGCTAAAGGCTGAATGATAAACAGAGTATAAGGGCTTAAGAGTGGAAGCCACTCCATGTATATAAAGTAACATCTCCGTAATCCAAAACAGATGGGAACACTGCTTCTCTTTCTTCTAATAAAAGGGAAGCTGGCTCTGTTTCTATACAAAAAGCCAATATTTTGCCACAATTTGCCGGCGTGAACGGCCACATGATATTTCAATGTAAATCATTCATCAAGGTATTTTTATTCTGAGACACTCTCAATATTACTCTGATTGGGCATTTGTTGTTTTCACACGCTGACATCTCTCAGATAAATAGCTTTGAAACCAACTGAAAGCACCCGTGTCAAGCCCAAATAAAAAAAGCCTTCCCATGTTTAGCAAGTAAACTAGTAAACAGTGCCCAGAGCTAGGTCAGCCTTTATTGATGAAAGAGGGCCACCCTGTCTCAAGGAGCTGTCACCACACCTGTGTGTGCATGTGTATGTGTGTGCAATGAATGTAGATGGAGGGGTTAGTGTTGCATAGAGTCCTTGAGCATCCTGATGGCCAAGCTCCTTTTGAGTCTCTATGTGCTGGCCATGAGACTCCGGTAGCGCTTGCCTGACGGCATCAGTACAAAGAGGCAGTTGTTTGGAATAACGAATAGCTGATTGCTGTTTTTAGCTTATATAGATTGGGTTTAGATTTGCTAGTAATAATACAATGAATTTGATAGTACTGTGTAAAATCGTTCCCGCCACACATCAGACTGTAATTGCCCAACCCCTCCCCACAGCCCACACGCTAACGAAATATGTTACTGGAGGTAACTTACTGTATGAATTCATCTAATAAAGAACGTATTTGAAAATACGTGGCGGCTGTCTGTGTTTTTAGCTATCTTTTACAGTGCATGATGCAAGACAGTGCTGTTTAGCTTAGACGTGATGTGACTCGGCTTCGATTCGCTATAGTAATGCAAAGAATGTAAGGTGTATAATATTAATAGTACTTACTGTTCCTCAGCTGAATCAGAATCTTCACTTGATTCAGTTGAATGTTGGTCGCTGTCACGGCCTCTGAATACAAATTCCAGAGCCTCCTTATCAGTGAAGCATTTTCACCAAATGCAGGGGATTTTACGCGGCTGGAGCGTACACAGACACTTTGCGCACAGAAAAAGTGATAACCTGTCCTGGATGGTCTACTCTGTTACGCAGTGAAAATAAGAATGTTTCTCCGGGAAGAGGGAATTCGAGTCATATATCCCCATTTGCAGAATTTCATTGGCTACAAAGTGGCCAATCATTTGCACGAGTGAGACTTAATTTGCACCAATTACCGGAACGGAAAACCGGAATGGTACCTTTTTCTGAATGACGCTTGTTGGTTGTTTTGTCTTATTCCTGTTCGATTGTGAGCACATAATACCTTGAGTAGGGTATCAATCGAACAGTGACAATCTTAGCTTTCAAGCAATGTATTGGTTCATTGGCATAAAATCATTGGATTGCATTAAAAACTAGGCCAAAGTGCCGCGAGTGCAAAATGGGACGGATCCGTCACAGTGACAGTTAAGTGGTTAAGTCTTTGACTATTCTCTTAGCCTTGGCCCTGCAATATCAACACTGATATTGCATTATAAAGTATTCCGTCTTTTCCCCCATGCTTTACAAACACATTGTACATTTCCCCCAAAGTACAAGTCAAGTCTGTTTCATTATCATCTAGCTAAACAATATGAGATACTGTACATGACATTTTGCTCAAGAACACACTTCTTTCTTATGATTATCTGATCTTTGACCAGCAAATGTACTTTGATCACCACATTAGGTCTCTGTCTGACACGTAGGCCTACTTGTTTTTTCCATCTGCGAAATATTGCTAAACTTCTATCTATTGTGTCCCAGGCGGAGCTTGAAATGATTGTTCATGTTTTGTTTCATCCCGCCTAGACTATTGTAACTCCCTTTTCACTTGCCTCGATGCGTCCACTGGTGCGATGCGTCCAAATGGTCAAGAATGCAGCCGCAAGGCTGCTGACTGGGTCCAGAAAATATTGCCACATCACTCCCATCTTAGTTTCCCTTCACTGGCTCCCCATCAAATTTAGAATTCACAACCTGTTCCCCCCCACGGGGTCGGTACCGACCCCTTTTGACATTATGATCATAATTATAGGCATAGTTTTATAAGTGATGGAAATAATTTGCGATTTTAAAATCAACCGTTTTCAAGTATTAACATCACTAACATGTCACAAAAGCATGTAGAATGTAAAACGTTAGGTTGGCAATAGGTTAACAATAGGTTAAAAGTGTCATAATATGGTTTTACCTTCTCGTTTTGAGTAACTATAATCCGAGCCGGCGACCATTTAGAAAATTTTGAAAAAATGGAATTGTCGTTTTTTTTTGTATTTTATTTTTGTATTATTTTTTAAACAAACATATAAACAAACATGACAACACACAATAAGATATACAAGCATTATTAACAGTGCACATCCAATGAAATCACCATATAGTCACCATATATGTCTTATACAGGATATACCCCCAATACCTGCTATCTAATACCTTACACAAAATGCTCTAGCTCGTACCCCCCCCCCCTCCCGGACCCCCCATTGGATAATCCATCCATTATCCCTCGCTCCTAACCAGACACTACCATTATATGCTAGCTTTTATTTTCTCCACCACTTCTAACCACATTGTCATTTTGGATTCATTGAGACCCAAAATTCTTGCTGTAGATATTTCTTGATAAATCACATCGAGATATGTAATAATCCAGACCTTTCAGCAAAAAAAATTCCGGTTGGAACCATCGTGATGCTATCAGCTTTTTAGCCACTGTGATACCCGATAAAACCAATCTCTTTAGCTGTGGATATACTGCATACTCGAAAACATCATTCAGTAGTAATACAGAGGGGTGTACAGGTATATTCAGAGTTAAGAGATTTGATAATTGCTGGGTCACCTCTTTCCAGAATATCTTAACTGGTGGGCAGTCCCAGTACATGTGCATAAATGTCCCCTCGTCCCCATTTGTACATAAGGAGCCAAGCGAATTGTAGTTTTTTTTGCGGCCATTTTGTCGAGGGCATTCATAGCTGTGGATCAGCGTTGAGATTTTTCCGAACTACATTTCCCTTCAAGTTTTATGGGGGTTCAAAGTTCAGAGTTGAATTATGAATATGGCAATACATATAATAATTCGCGATAATAAGCCACAAAAGGTAACGATTTGACAAATATTGAAATGCAGTTAGTTTCTCCTCCCTATTGTTAGCATGTGGGAACAATTAGATCTGAAATTAGTTTCAAAATGGTTGCACTGTGAGAAAAATTAAAAACTACAGTAAATTACAGTACAATAACATTATCTGTTATTATGCACACCTGGTGATACTAAATCCAAATTGAACTTGGGCATTTGAAAGATACTATATGTATATATATATATATATATATATATATATATATATATATATATATATATATATAAATGTGCGAATTGGCTATAATAAGGTAATGTATAAGCATATATTCTATATTCTATAATAATATTTCAAATTCCATTGGTCCGGATGGGATAATTCAGTACTGTATATACAGAACCTTCGGTTTTATCATCTTCCCTTTATTAATTTCCTTAGATTTGTTGTACACATGATCTCAAGAGGGTACTGAACGAGGTCAGTGGCAGTTTTTTAAGTCTGGTCATTATTATCATGGTGTTATTCACTGTCAAAGATGAAAAGAAAAATCATAATTCATATTTCCTTTGTTTCATCACAATTTAAGCAAGCCTAGTAATAGACACAATATTTCTGATACTGTGAATACATTCCCTGAGGTCCATAGATGTACCTAGATACCAAGAATATGCAAATAGCCCTTGTAGAAGTGGAGCAATATTCCATTTACCTAGGTATACAATTTATGCAGATTTTCACCTGGGGTGGAACAGGTTAAGGTTCTGGTCATCACCTACAGAGCACTCCATGGTCAGGCACCTGCCTACATCTGCGACCTACTGCGTCCCTACACCACCACTGACCAGGGCTTGCTGGCTGTCCCCTGGTCTAGACCAAAGGGGACCGTGGCCCCCAGGCTATGGAATGCTCTGCACTTGGACCTTAGATCTGTGGCCTCGGTAAACACCTTTAAAAAGCAGCTAAAGTCTGTGCTGTTCAAACAGGCGTTTGGCTAATTATGCTCTGTGTAAATATTGTATGTATTTTTATCTGTTTTGTTTTTCCCGATCTTTCACGTTTTTTTTAATTATTCTCGTTTACCACGCTGCTATCTTTGCACTTCATTGATGTTCTACTATGTGAAGCACTTTGTGACCCTGGTCTATGAAAGGTCCTATATAAATAAACATTACTTACGTACTTACTTACTTATGGCACTGTACAAAATAATGACGAAATTTTGAACATGTTCATAATAGTAAGACTATTTGGCACGGTTGAGGAAAACTGTGTATCTCTGTGTTTGCAGGTTGACTATAGATGCAGAGTGCCAGCTTAAGCTGAACAACTTCCCCATGGATGAGCACTCATGTCCCCTGGAGTTCTCCAGCTGTAAGTCTAGCCATATGTCCCAGTCTCTCTCTCTCTCTCTCTCTCTCTCTCTCTCTCTCTCTCTCTCTCTCTCTCTCTCTCTCTCTCTCTCTCTCTCTCTCTCTCTCTCTCTCTCTCTCTCTCTCTCTCTCTCTCTCTCTCTCTCTCTCTCTCTCTCTCTCTCTCTCTCTCTCTCTCTCTCTCTCTCTCTCTCTCTCTCTCTCTCTCTCTCTCTCTCTCTCTCTCTCTCTCTCTCTATCTCTCTCTATCTCTCTGTCTATCTCTCTATCTCTATCTATCTATTTTGCTCTCTATCTCTCTCTCTCTCTCTATCTCTCTCTCTCTCTCTATATATATATATATATCTCTCTTTCTCTATATCTCTCTATCTCTCTCATTATGTCTGTTTAAATGTCTTTCTCACACTCTTCTCTGTCGCTCTGTATTTATAAATATCTCTCTCAATATTTATCTTTCTCACACTCTTTTTCTCTATCTCTTTTTCTATTTATATCTCACTCTCTCACAAAGTGTCCTCTTTTTTGTCTCTGTCTTTCTCTCTCTCACACACACACACACACAGCTCACATACTTCATTTGAATTCACACGGATCATATATCACACATACATAGGATTAAAACAACAACAACAACAACAACAACAACAACACATATTAACCCGTTAATCGCCAATGACGCTGTAACACGTCATTCCTCGCCATGCTTAATCTGCCAATGACGCCGTAACACGTCATTGAGATCAATATTTCAAAAATATGTGATGGCAATCATATTTCTCCCGCGGAGACTTGAGATCTACTGTTGATCCCCTCTCAACTCTCCAACGGTTCAAGAGCGCCATCTGGTGGCCGATCGGCGGACCGCCCAAACAGCAAACCGGAAACGGAAACTGGTGCTCATCCAAATTCGGTCCGACCACTCGCTATAGCTCCCGGGACTCGAGCTCGACACAATGGATAGCGATCCAATACCAATAACTCGATAAACAACATGATTTGGACGTATATACTTCAACATCCCATAATAGCAATATTTTTGCTCCACGCTCATCGCCCAACGGCCCGAGGAGACTGGGGTAAGTGTCAGCGTTTATTTTTACCGTGTTCGATACAAACTGCTCAATGATCACGTTCTGCAGAATGCTGCAGATAACGATAAAAACATATTTATACTTTAGACCCTATTTTAGTATGAATATGTGAATGAAAAAGTATAACGTTCCTACATCCTGAACGATAGATAATTGACGTTGAATGGGCCATAGTAATGTCAATTTAGCAATACAATTTAAAAAGTTAAAGCCCTGCAAAGAAGGGGAACTTCTCCATAGACAAATAGAGCTGGCAGAGGATGGTATAAGGATGTACATAAGCGTGGCAGAGAAAGGGTTAAATGAAAGAACAAGGCATCGGGTCTCATTCTCCAACGGACTTACGACAAAAAGGGCTTTCTATCAGGGCCATTTGAGACCTTTTCGGGCAAGACATGAATATAGACAATATATTATAATATAATATTAATTATATACATTTTATTGGGACAGTTGGTGAATCCCAAAATCGGCCCGAAAAGGTCTCAAATGGCCCTAAGAGAAAGCCCTTTTTGCCCTAAGTCCTTGGAGAATGAGACCCGTCGGTTCAATGTGCTTTTGAGGACATCTCACGAGCACAGAAAATACCGTCTCTGCCACACTGCCTGCTCTTTACAGAGTAGATCAAACATAATGGCTAGTGCTGTCAGGCCATTACAAAAAGTATCTAATTAATTACAGGATTTGTAATTAATTAATCAATCGAATTAATCACATTTTAATCGCATAACCATTTTAGGCCTGATATTTTATATTATATAATCATATTTCAAATAGCATGTGTCCGCATGGCAGAATTCAGTACAGTATCTACAAAACCTTCTGTTTAATCATCTTCCTTTTATTAATTTGCTTAGATTTGTCAGGTCTGGTCAATGTTAGTATGGTGTTATTCACAGTAAAAAATTATATAAAAAAAAAGAATTGAATTAATATTCTCATTTTGTTCATTACAATTTACTCAAGCCTAGTAACAGACACAGTATTTCTGACACTGGGAATACATTCCCTGAGATCCATAGATGTCCCTAGAATCAGATACCAAGAACATGCAAATGGACCATTTAAAAAAAAGTTTGTAAATGTTTATTCTATGTTATTATGGAATTAATTAGATTTAAAAAAAATTAAATATAAAAGGATTTTTTAAATGAATTTTGAGTTAATTTTCATAATGCGATAATTTGCTGTGTAATTAATTAATCTAATTAACGCGATAAACTGACAGCCCTAATAATTTCACCAGCTGCTCGGGCCTCCTCCCTGGCAGGCCTGCGCTTCTCAATAACTGTAGGTTTATGGACGGGATCAAAGCTGCCAAACGACAGCAGCAGGCTAGAGTCATAGCCATAACCTTTTGACCCCTGGTTCGTTCCACGGTTTCAACTTGACGACGCGAAAACAAACATAAATCGGCATTCTGGAAGGGACTACATTTTATGTCCTGTCAGTTGTTGCTTTTAGCAAACGCTGCAGCAAATCCAACAGGAAATCAATTGTAGGTGTTCCCTAGCAACGCAATTTCACAGGACCATCTACACAGGTCAAATCGACAATCCGTCTCAAGGATGAGCACTTGGTCTCTGATCTAAACACACACACACACACGCACACACACCAAACCAGTATCATGCCCCGGGGCGTCATGTCCTGCAGCCGTTGCGGGTGTTCTTCATGCACAGACACGCATAGGCGTGTGTGTCTAACATGCACTGGCCCTCGGTGCTATCCGTCGTCTCCGTGTATAAGTTCACCTGCCGGGGATCGAACCCGGGGCTGCATGTTGATACGCGAGTGCTTTTGACCTCGACACTACAGAGACACACTTTTCTGACAGTCTCACCCAAACTACAACCCTATAACCTTAACCACACTGTTACCTTAAACTAACCATAACAACGTTAAGCAAACATTAAAACTAACCTTAACTCTAACCATGACCGTTAGACTACAGACTGGTACTGGTCCTTTAATTTTACAATTTATTTTGTAATTATCGATTTGTCCGCTAAACTTGCTTCCCACCTGATCAGAAAATCAATGACAGACCACGCTTTGTGCTAAATGTCACGGTGTACTCATCACTAATTTACCTCTTTAGCTCCAGCCACGTATGTGTTTGCATGAGATGGAACAATACATGAGATTAGGGTTAAACATAAATAATTGTTGCGTCATTGGACGCAGAATGGCTTGTTTAAAGGTAGAATATAGAATGCTGTCAAACAGCAACCTCTAGGCAAAATAGCCCCTCTTGGTACTGCACTTTGCTTACATTTTCTGTTTTGATCTGATGTGTGGGTCTGCTAGGGGTTGCTATTGCTGGCCAGTGGCGAATCCTTATGGAAGCCAACGGAAGCCATGCCTCCCTAATATTAAAATATGAATTAATATCAAATATGAAATATGAAGAAAAAAAAATATATATATATATATAATTTTTTTTTAAATAGTTTACATTCTTTTTCATCTGTGCATCTGTGTTATAATTTTTTTTTTTTTTAATGTCTCCCTCTTCTCCTTCTCACTCCCTCTAACACACTGTCAGCCTCACTATGCTCACTGCAGCAGGAGAGGAGGCAGATGGTAGGTCTCTTTCTCCAGGCTTCCAGCATTATAGAGTCCAAATCCGATCCTAGCCAATCAGATTCGAGCTGACTGCCACACCCTAAAAGTTTAAAACGGGGCTGAGAGGAAAACACTCAGCATATTTTCCCCTCTGCACTCTGAACATTGTATTAACCCGTAACTGTTCCCACGGGCCGAATATTGCCCCGATCCTCGCGAGATTAAATCCACGGGGACCTCTCGGCGTGCCGAAGCTTTTCCTAAATCACTTCCATCATCGAAAACGAGGGGAAAAGGTCGGCTCGCGACCCTGAAAATGTTGCGTGATTTTAAAAACGCTGTATTAAGTGAGCCTATTATGGGATCCACGCGAGCTTTCTATCGTGGAAACATCTGGGCGTCCCGCAACTTTTACTCGTTCACATGTAGCCCCTAAAATGCTTAGAAAAGGAAAACAGAAAGCGTGGAATAAACTCGCCGAAACGGAAAAGTGTCCCACGGGCGCGCCGTGATTCCGAATATGTGTCTCGAATTTGCTCCCACGCGGCGCGCAAAATCGTGCAAGGAAAAATCGGACCAAAAATTAACCAATGCTCCAGCAGTATTAATGACCCTGATGTAAACAAGACAAACGTCTTTCTCTGGTCTGCATCCCCTTATACAATTGTGTGTATTGAGCCGTACTGTATTGTACCCATTCTGCAATCTGTTAAATAAATAAAAAGAAAGTTTGACTGGCCTCCGAGCCATACTGTAGTGTACATGGTGACTGCTTGACTTAAAAAAAAAAAAAAAAAAAAAAAATATTAATAAAAATATTTAATAATTTTTTTTTTAATAATTTCTTTTTGGCTTCCCCTGTTATTTTACCCACGCGACGCCACTGTTGCTGGCCACACCTCACGCTCTGCCAAGAGGGGTCTCTTAGCACTGAGGTGTGGATATAGGAATCGTTGTTTTGCACGTGGCAACATGCAGGACAAATAAGCATTCTAAACATTCTGTAAAAGGCCTCTATTACAGGAAGTCTATCAATACTGTTTTAATGTTTTTACGTTGTACTGTAGATATATGAAAGTGCCATAAATAGGTATTGTATGTATCAAAATAGGTCTTGTTTGCGTTTTTACAGGATTTAAATTGAGTTTTCAATCACATTTAATGCTTCAACACACCAGTAATTGGATGCTTAATCCAGCGCCCCTGCAACACACCAGTCCCACTTGGTTCACTGTTTCTATTGGTTTCAAAACACAATCGTGGTGTTTCCAGCTACTCGCAAGGAAATAATCAAAAGCGAAATACCACAATGTTCCCATGACCAGTTCAGAAATGCATCAGCCGAAGAATAATTATGAAACTGAAATTAAATGAATATGAAAGATATTACTGGCTAAACTGTCTCTATTTTAGATCTACTGTTGCCAGGCAGACGCACTGAAGATTATGTAACCGAGATGGTAAAAAAAAAGGAAATAAATAAGACAATTCAAAGATGTAATCGAGAGGTTTTCAAATCTGAAGCTGTCCAGTCGCCTGATAAGTGACATCTGAAGCACGCCTTGTGGTTTGTCAAATAGTGGTTTTGAAGCCATTTTCCAAAAGTACCTCGGTACCAGGAGAGCCGAATCTCCATGTGAGAAACGGTTGGGGGGGGGGGGGGGGGGGGGGGTGTATGTAAACGAGGCTACCGGAGCAGCAGAGAGATGCACCATCAAGTTTCAAGTTCAAGTTCGAGTTTCTTTAATAGTTGTCATACAGAAGTACAGAATACTTTTATACAAAATGCTTCTTCTTACTGTTACGCTCCAGAGACTGTGCAAGACAAGATAAGTATGAAATAAAATAACATAGTATAGCATGTAAATTAGAAGTAAAAAAATTAGGTCACGGTGTTCAGTATAGACATATATACAATGTTCGATGCAGAATAGACGTAACTGAGTTACCATATAATATACAATATACTATGCAGTGTACTAATATACAATACTATATAGTGCAAGGCAGAAATGGGATGAGGTGCAATTTAGGTACAATTTACAGTAGGTGTACGAGTTGTAGTGCAAATCCTTTATCAATAAATATAAAGTGTTTTTGTGTGATCTAAATTGTGGAGAGTGGGTGCTGCAGTGTGTTTGTTTAAGTGAGTGTGTGCGTGTGGGTGTGTGTGCTGTGTGCATTTGATGGTTGTTGTATAGTGTTTATTGTTCGTTTAGCATCCTGATGGCCTGGGGATAGACGCTTCTTCCGAGTCTTTCTGTGCTCGCCTTAAGACTCCGGTATCGCTTGCCTGACCGCAGCAGTTCAAAGAGGCAGTTGTTCGGGTGGCTGGAGTCCTTGATGATTCTCTTAGCCTTCCCCCTGCACCGCTTGTTGTAAATGTTCTGGAGGGTGGGAAGCCCCCCTCCAATTGTGCGTTCGGCTGAACGTGTCACTCTTTGTAGTCTGCTACGGTCTTGTGCAGTGCTATTCCCAAACCAGGAGGTGATGTTGCCAGTCAGGATGCTCTCTATTGTACATGAGTAGAAGTTCCTAAGGATCTTCTGACTGACTTGGAACTTCCTTAGGCGCCTGAGGAAGTAGAGGCGTTGTCGTGCCTTCTTCACAACACTGTCAATGTGTGTGGTCCATGTCAAGTCCTCGGATATGTGGGTTCCGAGGTACTTGAAACTGTTCACTCTCTCAACCGGTGCCCCATCGATGCTGAGGGGGCTGTAGTCATTGACCCCCGACCTCCTGAAGTCCACAATCATCTCTTTTGTTTTGCTGACGTTCAGGGAGAGGCAGTTCTCCTGACACCACTGTGACAGATTCTCTACCTCTTCCAGGTAGGCCCTCTCGTCGTTGGCAGAGATCAGGCCCACCACTACTGTGTCATCAGCTAATTTGATGATTGTGTTGTTGTTCCGCTGTGCCACGCAGTCATGTGTGTACAGGGAGTAGAGGAGGGGGCTCAGAACACAGCCCTGGGGGGCCCCTATGTTGAGCGTGATGGATGAGGAGGTGCAGTTGCCTGCTCTTACCACATGGGGTCTGCCCGTCAGGAAGTCCAAGACCCACTGGCAGAGGTCATAGTTCAAGCCCAGGTCCCTGAGCTTGGCTATGAGTTTGGAGGGGACTATGGTATTGAATGCTGAGCTGTAGTCGATGAACAGCATTCTCACATAGTTCCCCTGCCTCTTGTCCAGGTGTGATGCTGCTGTGTGCAGCACATGGGCTATGGCGTCCTCCGTGGACCTGTTGGGGCGATATGCAAATTGCAGGGGGTCCAGGTTGATGGGGAGGGAGGAACAGATGTAGCCCTTCACTAGCTTCTCAAAGCACTTCATGGCTATGGAGGTGAGGGCTACAGGGCGGTAGTCGTTGAGGCAAGTGGGCGTAGATTTCTTGGGTACAGGGATGATGGTGGACTGGGATATTGTCCGAAGGGAATGTCTCCTAATTAGCTCCAGAGCAACAAAGAGTTGAAGAGAGTTGTATGCCCCCCAAAAAATAACAGAAAGATTTTTTTTAAATGCATTTAAAATTGAAGAACGTGTTTTTCTTCCAGCGCACTGAATATCATGTTGATATATATGAGCTCAGTCTCATCGGAGTATCACCAAGAAGTGTGCCGATCGCACAGCCGTACAGCATGACATGGTTTGTTCATGCAAAAGCCCTTTTTTCCCCCAGCCATGTCCAAAAGTGGCAGTTACGCTGGGAATAACAAACAGTCAACAGAAAGGTTGTGACGCAGTTGTTTGCTCCATCGCGATGGGAATACATTCTGTTCAGCTTCCCGGAATCAGATCGTATTTAATCAGCAGTGAGAAATTGCATTATTTATGGCTGACTTCCTCATGGATTAAACCCATGCTTTTTTTACTGACCCCCTCTCAAACAGTATAATGTGGCCAGTTCTTCAATTGACCATATTTGCATGGCAGCCATTTTGCCCTGAGGGGTGGAAAGGAATCCCAACCTGAGCGTGGCATAAGAGCAAAATGGCCGGCAGGTTAATATGGTCAATGCACTGAGTAGGTGCGTCTGTATTCCTACCCCTCCCCATGCTGCCTGTAAATAATCCAGAGTGTTCATAGAGGCATGGTGTATGTCTTTTCTGCTGTGTGTTTGTGTGTGTGTGTGTGTGTGTGTGTGTGTGTGTGTGTGTGTGTGTGTGTGTGTGTGTGCGTGCGTGCGTGCATGCGTGCGTGCGTGCGTGCGTGCGTGTGTGTGTTATATCTAATAGTAACCAAGCAGTGTGGATGGAGATGATGCTTTTGGTATCCATCTTAAAAGCATTTTGAATATTTTAATATTTGAAATATTTGAATATGTTATTTGCAGATTCAAATAAAGCATGTGTATGTGCGTGCACATGCTTGTGTGCGTGTGCCTGTATGTGTGTATGCGCGTGTGTGTGTGTGCGTGTGCATTTGTGCGTGCATGTGTGTGTGTGTGTGTGTGTGCGTGTGTGTGTGCGTGTGTGTGGATGTGCATGTACGTATGTGTTTGTGACAGTGTGTGTGTGTAACTGTGTGTCTCCTCGTCAAAATGACAACGATTCAAAAAGGAGCCCTTGAATCAAAGTCCCAAAATGCTCTGGGAGGTTCACATTTCTGACGTAGAAGAAGGTGGGGGACCGTGTCAGGCACATATCCCACCGCAGTATTTGAAATGCTAAATTCCAAAAGCTCTCTTTTCGCCAGAGTTCTGGCAGAGAGTCTTCCTCCTCTGACCTCTCAGTGAGACCGCTGAGTCAGTAACAATGATACGTCCTGAAAGTGGAGGCTGGTCTTAATGTAGTGAGTGGACCGAGACTCTCAGGTCCGCAGGCCTCCAGAGGTCCTGCCTTACCGGACCAAGAGCACTCCAATTAAAAAGCCCATTCCACTTCACACCGAGAGGCGCTTCATGTGCAGTTTAACAACTTGCTGGGTTAGTGTCCCACGGCTGTAGTCTTTGGTATCTTCTTAAATCTAACAGGATTTGACTGGAGGTTGTTAGTGTTGAATCAGAATGAAAGGCCGGTGCCGGGCCTCACATTGTATCTGCATTCATTCGGGTCCAGTCACAGTATAATTGGAGCGATTCCAAGTGCAATTACTAGCAGAATTAGGCTGCGCATGAGGAGGAAAGCATAATTGTATAAAATAATCAGTCAACGAGCATTGTGCACACACGGGCTGTGATGGCTATAGGCGGTTCCAGTGAACTTGTGTTGCTAGGGAACAGCTTGGCCTGCAGCATGGTTTCCTGTTAGCAGTGTTTGCTAATAGCAACAACTGACAGGAAAACCAAATGTAGTCCATTTAGAATGTTTATGTTTTCAAGTTGAAACCGTCAATACTGTAAACATTGTGTACCGCATACTGTATGTGTCGTGCTGCAGGCTCCCTCAATGTGTAGATTATGGTGTAGATGATTGAATTATTGATTTGATTTGATTTGATTAGACATTTTTAAAGATACAAGATTCCAGAAAAACGTCAAGGATGCTACACAAAAAGTCAATACTTATTTCCATTGTGGTCCTTGGTCTCAGACAGACAAGCAATACAAAACAGGACCATAAATAACAATTTGACAAACTACATAGACATGAACATTTTAAAAGCAGTACAAACGTAGCCACAGGCAACAATGTATTCTTAACTAATACAAATATCACCTTCGATTGTATTATACTCTACTCTACTCTACTCTACTCTACTCTACTCTACTCTACTCTACTCTACTCTACTCTACTCTACTCTACTCTACTCTACTCTACTATGTTCTGTTCTGTTCTACTGTACTGGACTGTACTCTATTCAACTCTACTCTGTTCAGTTCTATTCTGTTCTTGTTCTGTTATGTTCTGTTATTTTCTCATTATATTATGTTATATTCTTGTATGTTATATTATATTCTGTTGTGTTCTGTTGTGTTGTGTTCTGTTGTGTTCTGTTGTGTTCTGTTGTGTTCTGTTGTGTTGTGTTCTGTTGTGTTCTGTTGTGTTCTGTTGTGTTCTGTTGTGTTCTGTTCTGTTCTGTTCTGTTCTGTTCTGTTCTGTGCTGTGCTGTGCTGTTCTGTGCTGTTCTGTTCTGTTCTATTCTACTCTAATCCAGCTCATTCTTACTATGTTCTCCTCCATACAGATGGCTATCCCAGGGAAGAGATTGTGTACAAGTGGAAGAGGAGCTCTGTGGAAGTTGGAGACATCCGCTCCTGGAGGTTGTACCAGTTCTCCTTTGTGGGACTGAGGAACACCACTGAGATTGTCCGGACCGTATCAGGTAAAGGGCTCTGGCTGCTGTAGAGGAGCCACTGTGGTCTTTCAACAATGGTGGACCACCATGCTGGCCTCCTATATATTCTTAGATCAAATCAAGAGTTATAAAATAAACGTCTTTAGATGCACTTTCTTTGTAATGATAAATATTTTATTAGAAAGAAAAAATATAAACTGCGCCAACTCAGGACTCCTATAATAATGAATGTTTATGTATTACAACTGTATTTATTTGACCTATATAGCCTACCCTGCCCCTTTAATCTCGAGCTATGCCCTCTTTTCTTGATCTTCCAATCACAGTTGTTGCTTTCCTAAGCAAACTAAGCAGTTTTGATTGGAGGATCAAGAAAAGAGGGCGGAGCTCAAACATAATCTAATTAACAGGTAGCCCATATTATGAATTGTTTGTTTAGTATATGTAAATAACTTTCACCACAGCAAAGTATTTCATATTACCCATGCAGTATTTATTCAACTTACTTACTGGCTGGCTGACTCCCCATTGTTGAAACACGCATGTGTAAGTGTTGTGGCCGTGTCCAGTTTAACTAGGATTGCCTGCAGTACTATCATGCATAAGTGCTATCATGCATACATGGCTCAGTGGTGACATACATACATGCATGGCGACCGTGACTCAGGAGGTAGAGCCGTCATCTGGTAATCAGATGGTTCCCGGTTCAATTCCGGCTCCTTGTGTGTCGAAGTGTCCATGAGCAAGACATTTAACCGCTAAAACTGCTCCCGATAAGCTGGTTGGCACCTTGCATGGTTGCCTTTGCCGTAGGTGTGACAATGTATGGGTGAATGTGAGACATGAGTCATAAAGCGCTTTGGATAAAAGCTCTATATAAATGCAGTCAATACATACATTAATTCATTGTCTTTTGGCTGCGTTCCACTTGGAAATAAAGTAGGAATATACTGTTGATGTTTGCTTGAGGAGAAAACGACCGTTTTCCCTAGACTCGATTTGTAGAATCATAGTCAATGGCCGTAGACATATTGTTTATGCTTGATTGTTTATGTTTATAATATTCATGAGAATTAATGTATGTAATTATGCGTAATGCAGCTGTATGGAAATCTGTGGAGAAAGTCTGTCTGGCTTTTCTGTGGCTGGTAGAGAAGAGAGAGATTTACCTTTGGCCAAAACAAGATTTATCCTCAGCAGATCAACCGTATTTGCCAGGCGAAGGGAAGCAAAGCTAAATAAAAATAAATGTATGTCGAACCAAAGATCCTCTCTATTTATCATACCGCTTAATAGCTCAGGAACATGTACTGCCATCTGAGCATATATTTTGGAGGCTTTAGGAAATGCTTAAAAGATAAAATCCATCATACAGTGTGTCTATTATTATCACCATCGTAATTATGCGATCGTCTTTTCCCCCCTCGGCGCGCAGGACTGCCGCCGTGGGCTATGTGTGGCGAATTGTGATCACTCATCCGCTCACTCACTCAATCAATCACGGACGATCTGACAGGGACTTTTGTAGGATGCATGCGCAGGTAGTGCTTCTAGTGATGCCTTTGTTTGCATTTCCTAAAATTATCACCTCGACTGCCGTTATCCCGCTTTCACTCACAAAATATCATCAGCTGCTTCTAGCGACAGCTTCATCTGCCTCTCCCGAAATCACCACTTCCAACCAGTATGCTCCTCACGCGAGACTTCAAGTTCAAGTTCACGTTTCTTTATTAGTTGTCATACAGAAGTACAGAATACTTTTATACAAAATGCTTCTTTCTGTTACGCTCCAGAGACTGTGCTAGGCAAAAATAGATAAATATAAAATAAGTATAGCAAGTATAAAATAGAAGTCAAGTACGTAGACAAAAGTGTTCAGTATATACATATATACAATGCTCAATGTAGAGTAGAAGTAACCCATACAATATACTATACAGTGCAAAGCAGAAGTGGGTACAATTTAGGTACAATTTACAGTAAGGTGTAATGAGGTATCGGTTGTAGTGCAAATTCTTTACCAATAAATATAAAGTGTGCTTAGGTGTTCTAAAGTGGTTAAAGTGGGTGCTGCAGTGAGGTGTTTGTTTAAAGTGAGTGTGTGCGTGTGGATGTGTGTGCTGTGAGTGCATTTGATGGTTGTTACATAGTGTTATTGTTCATTGAGCATCCTGATGGCCTGGGGATAGACGCTTATTCCGAGTCTCTCTGTGCTTGCCATGAGACTCCGGTATCGCTTGCCTGACCGCAGCAGTTCAAAGAGGCAGTTGTTTGGGTGGCTGGAGTCTTTGATAATTCTCTTAGCCTTGCCCATGCACCGCTTGTTGTAAATGCCCTGGAGAGTGGGAAGCCCCCCTCCAATTGTGCGTTCGGCTGAACGGGCCACTCTCTGTAGTCTGCTACGGTCTTGTGCGGTGCTATTCCCAAACCAGGAGGTGATATTGCCAGTCAGGATGCTCTCTATTGTGCATGAGTAGAAGTTCTTAAGGATCTTCTGACTGACTTGTAACTTCCTTAGGCGCCTGAGGAAGTAGATGCGTTGCCGTGCCTTCTTCACAACACTGTCAATGTGTGTGGTCCATTTCAAGTCCTCGGATATGTGGACTCCGAGGTACTTACAACTGTTCACTCTCTCAGCCGGTGCCCCGTCGATGCTGAGGGGGATGTAGTCCCTGACCCCCGACCTCATAAAGTCCACAATCATCTCCTTTGTTTTGCTGACGTTCAGGGAGAGGCTGTTCTCTTGACACCATCCCGCTAGAACCTTGACCTACCTCCAGGTAGGCCCTCTCGTCGTTTGCAGAGATCAGGCCCACCACTACTGTGTCATCAGCAAATTTGATGATTGTGTTGTTGTTCCGATGTGCCACACAGTCATGTGTGTACAGGGAGTAGAGGAGGGGACTCAGAACACAGCCCTGGGGGGCCCCTATGTTGAGCGTGATGGATGAGGAGGTGCAGTTGCCTGCTCTCACCACCTGGGGTCTGCCCGTCAGGAAGTCCAAGACCCACTGGCAGAGGTCATAGTTCAAGCCCAGGTCCCTGAGCTTGGCTATGAGTTTGGAGGGGACTATGGTATTGAATGCTGAGCTGTAGTCGATGAACAGCATTCTCACATAGTTCCCCTGCCTCTTGTCCACGTGTGATGCTGCTGTGTGCAGCACATGGGCTATGGTGTCCTACGTGGACCTGTTGGGGCGGTATGCATATAGCAGGGGGTCCAGGTTGATGGGGAGGGAGGAGCAGATGTAGCCCTTTACTAGCTTCTCAAAGCACTTCATGGCTATGGAGGTGAGAGCTACAGGGCGGTAGTCGTTGAGGCAAGCATGCTTGGATTTTTTGGGTACAGGGATAATAGTGGACTTCTTCAGACAGGTGGGGATGACAGCCTGTTCCAAGGACCGGTTAAATATGTCAGTGAATACCGGGGCCAGTTGGTCGGCACAGACTTTTAGGATGCGGCCGGGGATACCGTACGGTCCTGCTGCCTTCCTGATATTCACTTTCTTAAAGGTCTTCATCACCTCATGTTCTGTTACCCTGAACACTGAGTCTCCATCAGCAGTGTCGCCCCCCTCCATTGCAGTGTTTTGTAGGCTGGTGCTGTTATTCCCAGCCTCAAACCTTGCATAGAAGGTATTGAGATCATTTGCTAAGGAGATGTCACTGTTCAGCTTGAGGGAGGTGCCTTTGTAATCTGTCATCGTTCTGAGGCCCTGCCACATACCTCTAGAGTCAGCCTGTTCATATTGAAGTTCAATTTATCCCTGTAGCGCATCTTTGCTTCTATTACTACTCTCCTGACGTTGCATCTCGCCACCTTGTGGTCATTCATGTTGCCTGCCACAAGCCCGGTGTTGTAGGCTGAGGTGCGCGCTTTCAGAGCATCACGGACGGATTTGTCTACCCAGGGCTTTTGGTTTGGGTAAACTCTAATTGTGGTAGTGGGGATTGTTTCTTCCACCAAAGTACAAACAAAGTCCAGCACTGTCTCCATGTAGTCATTAATGTAATCTGTGTTATCTCGGAACACCCCCCAGTCTGTACATTCAAGTGCAGCCTGTAGCGTTTCCTCTGACTCCACAGACCATTTATGCACCTCTCGCGAGACTACCGGGGCGCACTTGAGACTTTGTTTATATTTTGGAAAAAGGAAGCTGGTCCGATTTGCCGAATCCACTGGCAGCCTGAGATTTGTAACCACATTTAAATTGCGAGTAACAATGGTCTAAAATATTACCGCCTCTGGTGTTACAAGTCACATGCTGGTAGAAGTCCGGCAATACTCTTCTCACGTTGGCGCTATTGAAATCACCCACAACCACAATAGCAGCATCAACGTTAGCTGCTTGGATTCTATTTACCTCGTCGTGGAGTTTGGAGAGCACGTCGCCTGTGTTTGCTTGTGGTGGAATATACACTCCGACCAGAATGACCGCCGTTAACTCTCTCAGGAGAAAGAAAGGCCGGCACTTGATGGATATATACTCCAGATTGGGGGAGCAGTGGTTCGAAAAGCTCCTTCACGTTGCCTGGATCGCTCTAATTGTTGTTCAACATGAAGGCTATCCCACCTCCCCGCTGTTTGCCGGATTCTGCTGTTCGATCCTTGCGGTGGATGAAAAAGTGATCGGCCGGTTGAATGGTGTGGTCTGGGACGTCCGGCGTCAACCATGTCTCGGTGAAGCAGAGAACATTGCAGTCTCTAGAATAGAATAGAATAGAATAGAATAGACTTTTAATTGTCATTGCACAGTATACAACGAAATGTCAGGGGAGCTCCCACAGACCGTAGTACATAATACATACATGAACACATAACACATAACACTGTACATAACAGAATATTTTAAATAATAAAGTGCATAATGGGTGGTAATCAGAGATTATCAAGTGCAGTGGTAAGTGCATGGTGCACGTGAGGGGACAGTCAATGAGTGTTTAACAGTCTAACTGCTTGGGGGAAAAAGCTGTTCTTAAATCGTGTACTCTTAGCATGTATTGACCGGTATCTCCTCCCTGAGGGAAGGAGCTGAAAGAGGTGATGTGCTGGGTGCGACTGGTCCTTGATACATTTGGAGCGGTGGAGGCAGCGGGAGGTGAAGACGGAGGTGATGTTTGGTAGAGGAGTCCCGATGATCCTGCCTGCCGCCTTCACCACCCTCTGTAGAGCCTCTTGCTCTGCCTTTGTGCAGTTGGAGAACCACACAGACACACCGTAGGTCAGCACACTCTCAACCGCACAATGGTAAAAGTTGACAAGGAGATTGTAGACTTTATTGCCTCACATTACTTTAGCTAACACTACCAAGTTAGTGCTTCACCTAACGTTACTTTAGTTAACCTAGTTAGCATATACGGATGCTATCCTGCACACATGAGTAGGAGATACGGACACACAGCTACAACCACAGACTGATGTATGGACACACAAAGGACAACAGATAACTTTACAGAAGTGAGAACATGCCGCAGCTAGCTAACATTAGCTATATAGTTAGCCTGGTTTTACGCATGCCACTTTCTAGGATATGACTAATCCCTGGAACATAATGACTACTTGCTAATTATGTAATGCTACACTAATTCCATATCACACAGTAGAGTTAGCATAGTGTAGCATTACACACACACACAGCCGGGAACCAGTGACATCGCTACCATTATTAGATGTTCACCACAATTTAAGTAGCAACAATTAAGGCAGCATGGAATGAGGAAAATTACAGGACAGCACAAAAGTTAAAACAAGCCGCTTAGCAGTGCAGGCTATGATAGCAACAACGTTCTAGCTGAAGCACTAAATTGCTTTTATTTCAGATTTGACTTTGTAGATGAACATAGGGAAATGTACAAAGAGCCTGCTCCCCCTGCAGTGTCAAACCTGAGCTTTGATGCTCATGATGTTAAGGCAGTATTTCAGGTATTTCTGTTATATATTTAGGATGCCTCTGGAGCAGCAGAGGGTTCCTAGGTTATGGAAGGAGTCCACTGTCGTCCCAGTGGCTAAAAGCAGAACCCCTGAGGAGCTGAATGACTTCAGACGGCGGTGTTGACATCACTGGCCATGAAGTCATTTGAAAGGCTAGTAAAGAAGGAAATGGTGGGGGAGGCTCTGTACCCCATGAAGAGCAGGGATTGGGGTAGATGATCAATCACTAGGGATGTTCGATATTGGCTTTTTTACCAATATCCGATATACCGATATTGTCCAACTCTTAATTTCCGATACCGATATCAACCGATACCGATATATGCGGGGTTCCCCCCCCCCCCAAAAATACAACATTATGCATACTTTTCACAATAAATAAAATAAGAATTTGTTCTTACTTGCTTGCCTGGGTAAATAAAGGCTAAATAAATGTAAAAAAATATATATTTGAAAACCGATACCGATAATTTCCGATATTACATTTTAAAGCCAATATTGACCGATACTATCGGACATCCCTATAAATCACATTACTCAACTTCCTGTAAACACTTCTGTTTTAGGATTTTCCATCTGCATTCAACACTATCCAGCCACATGTTTTAGCTAGGAAATTGCTTATGTATTTTAATCTTAAGCGCTGGATTATAGATTTCTTTAACTTGTACAGTAGGTCTCAGAGGGGGAATGGCTTTCTGTCAGAACAGCGCTCCTCTTCCACTGGCTCTCCTCAGGTCTGTGTCTCCTCTGCTCTACATTCTCTACATCAATGACTGTAGAAGCCAGCGTGAGGACAGGCACATCCTGAAATTCGCTGATGATACAGTTATCATCAACCTGCTCTGTGAAGACAAATCTGAATATGGGCCAGTGGTAAATGAGTTTTGTGATGAGGCCTTCCTCCAACTAAATATCACAAAGACCAAGGATACAGTATGGTCATGGGTCTCATTCCCGAACGGATTTACGACCAAACATTTCCGCTTAGGCAGATTTCTGCCGATTTAAGACATATTAGGGCTGGTAGCGCGATTCCCCAAATGTTCCTGAGATCAGATTTGAGCGTGGCTGAGAGCAGATTTAAGAGTGCTGAGGAGCACACTATTGACTAATTGAAAATTGTATTAACTTGACAGACTGTTCTCATAGTGATTCCTTCATGTCAACACTACAGGCCTTCTTGGAATTAATTACTTAATCATAATTAAAATAAATATGACAATATTTGTACGATAAGAAATTACGCATTTGATGTCGGAAAAATAAATACTATGGATTCATCTGATCACAGGGCAGCTGGATTAATCATATCTGAACCAGCTATTTTGGACAAATTTAATTTAATTACTCAGATATTCAAACACAATTATGCAATTATTGTGAAATGATTGAAAATAATAATTATTTAATGCCTTCTGTGGAATTTGTATTTCTTATTTCTTACATATCTGTTTTAATGGTATACAATACACAGACCTTTGTTTGATATAAACCTGCATTCCTTCGAATATATCATTAATCAATTGAACTTATATTGAAATACACTATATAGCCTATACACCAACACTGAAATGACAGTGGATGAATAAATAAATAAGAACTAAAGCTAATCGCATGGAAATAGACTGCATTAATATTCCATAACAAGTCTTGTATGTGCCAGTATGGCCTATGACGTGTCTAATGAATGAACAGTATAGGCTTAATATATTCTAGTTACTTGTTTCATTAGGATTTAGTAGATACTATATATATGCTCTGCCCTACGTACAGTATAAGTACAATCTGTATACAGTATACAGACTGTACCTATACTGTACGTAGGGCAGAGCATATAGTATCTACGAAATCCTAATGCAACAAGTCATTAATGGAATAATAAGCCTATACTGCGTTCATTCATTATGCGCTGCGGCAGGTGTACCACGAGCTGTACTATATATGATGACAATACATTAATCTAATCTCATTTTGATGGGTCGCAACTTGCATTTCTCCCAGACGGCACTGCCGCAGACTCGCAAGGCACTTCCGCATCCATTTTCGAACCGGCTGCATCATTACTTTGCCTTATAAGGAGCTCTGGAGGCGTTGTTTTGTATGCAAATGACCTAGACGGGAACGCATGTTCGAGTTTAAGACATGGTGTCATTCTCCAAGCAGATATCAGATCATATCACAGGTGCAACCGTTTGAGCCACTTAAGACATAATTACCAGCACGTTCGGGACTCAGAGTGTACTTGTCATTGATTCTGTCTCAGTCGGTTCCAAGATAAGTCTTCCAAGAGAACTCTTCGGAAAATTTTGGGGAATGAGACCTATTGTCTTTTGATCTTCTCACCTAACATCTCTGACCTTCATCAAAGGTTCTATGCCGAGGTAAGGTAAGGTGATAGGTGCCCCACAGACTCGCAAGGCCAAGTCTATATTGTACAGTTTAGATCACCCTCTTCAGTAACGGTAACAGTAACGTAATGTAACAGTAACGTAACAGTAACAGTATCTTAGCACTACTACTGTAGCTGATTCATTTATTTTACCCTTCACATTCAGCCATAGCCGCCTAGATGTAAACAGACAATTGATTGGCTATCAGGCCAGTATACTGTCACACTCCTACGCAGACCTGCCTCTGTACCAATGCGGTTAGATATGATCTGTACGTCACACAGCAACATGGAAAACAGCTCTGCCTCAAAGTGCCTTATTAATGTAACAAAAACTGACCTCCGTAACCAATTGTTTCAAAGAAAATGCGGTAATAACTTTTGACTGCAGGTCTGGGACAGCAACAATGTTATCAATCCCCAAGCACTGCACCATAGCTGCCTACTGCTCCGAAAAATGTACATTGGGTTATATGCAGATGACAATTTCCTGCTATAGTCTCTCATGCCTCAAGGCAAGCCTATGTGGCATAGAACAGCATTCTCTTGAAAAGGATGACAAATAACTTTTACAGTTTTGAGCTGTGTTGTTCTGCACTGCATCTGCTATTAGTCTGCTTGCTGTAGCCCTTTCTCATCCAACATTGTCTCGCTGCACCCACAGATGTGCAGCACAGGTGCACCATGGTTCTGGGTGGGTTTGAGGCCCTGCCCAGACGGAGACAAGTTTGGGTGTATTCGCCAAAGTATTTTATCGTATGCACGTTTCGTCCACACGGAACCACGTTCTGGGAGCCTGAATACGCTATTTTCTGAAAACGGATCCCAGAGTGAACAAATCTGAAGACGCCACCCTTGCGTTTCCAGCTTTACAAGCCAGTACGCATCTTTCCTGAACCGATGACGCAATAGCCCACCTCTCCCTTAAATCCGCATGCGCAAACCCAGCCAACAAAAAATAAACATCATACAGCTGCAGTTAGTCGCTTGTTCACCAACAATCTCAACATTTGTATTAGCGTTAGCTCAAAAACACAGAACCGAACAACACAAGTTATTCCGCTAGCGATAACAACAATAATACTTCCGGTCGGGGGGTTTCAAAATAAAAGAGCGAAGTCTAAAACACAGAAGCTATTGAAAGACGTTTATTTTGTACATTTGTGGCAGCGTTACAGCATTTTCAGTGGTTTCGTTTGGACACACATATTTATTGAGACGATTTTGTTTATGGAAAACATTTTTTAAATGAAAACGAAAAAGATGGGTTTCGTCTCTCTGTGTGGATGTGGCCTGAGTCTGTTTTGGCTCCCAGAGATAGTGAGTGTGTATTTAAAGAGATTTTCTTTAAGAGATATTCCATTTATTCAGGCTATTCCCTTAAGTGGGTATCGATCAATGGGAATGGATCTCATTTGGCAAGGCTACATTAATTTAGGGTAGGATAGAGTCTGGAGCCTGTAGATTCTAGAGGTCATTGTTGGCAACATGCAATAGCATTGTGATTATCTTTAGCATACAGTAAGCTGCTTATAGTATAGCATAGCATACATAGTACACTGTGTACAGAAAATGTTATATTTGACTCTCAGAGGACGTACATTCGTACCCAAATACACATCAAGCTGATGTTAAATGTATACTTGAGTCAAACATGATTAAACACAATTCTAGCAGTGTATTATGTTAGAAAAATGGTGTGCAGTATAGTGCCAATATAATAGTACTTTCTTAACTCATTCCCTGCCAACAACGATTTTATACGTGTTTGTCCACCAATCTTTGAACGCCAACCACATATATACGTTATTTGATCGTTATTTCTTTTATTCGCTATTTCTATTTGTTATCCATCCAGGGAGCCTGTGTTACCATAGGGAGTGAGTCTGAGATTGCAAAAGTCCAATACCGCCACCTGGTGGTATGCAACAGATGTTGCCATTCCTTTGAGACTGTGTATGGGGCTGTGCGTCGATGAAATTCCTCCGGGCGGACTTTTCTAGTAACCTGGACCAAGGGCTTCACCCGATCGCATTGAATAGTTCTCGGGACCCCCAATTCATTATGCTGTGGTGGGTTATGTCTTGGGCCAAATGGACATACAATCTACCAGATGGCAATCAAATAATTGGAATATTCTTTTTGGAATCCCACCGGCCACTGGTAAGAGCAATTTAATGTCAATTTCTGCTTGATTGTGCCTTGTTTTCATAACCATCGCCCTGATCAGCGTATGTCGTTGTACTAACGAATGACGTTATTGACAATCAATTAATCAGAAACGACCCCTCCCCCCTTCATGCATTCATGATGGAACATAATATACCGATCATATGCATTTGAATTTTTTATTGTAGCCTGTATAGGGACAAAATGCAAAATGGAGTATAATATACGTCGCAGGCTATTACTAGCCTCCTAGGAATTACCCTAAACCGCTCTCAAGCCATACTTATATTCACCACGGTATAAAACGGGAATATATGGATGGAATTTTTTTTTATCTTTTTCACATCTTGAACGATAGATACTCGATGTCAAATGGGCCATAGTATTGCATCCATAGCTATAATATAGAATATAGTTATAGCCAGTGATGTACCCGAACGCGTTCAATGAACGATCGTTCATGAACGCGTTCGTATTTTGGGCGAACGTGAACTGAACGTACTGTATATCCGCTAAATGAACGCAATTGAGAACGCGTTCATTCTCAGCGCTGTATAACGGCGTTCAAACGTGCGTTAATTCTCAGCACTCTATTATAACGGTGTTCAAAGATGTGCCAGATTTCATATGCATTTCAGCCGAAAACCCAGTTAAAACACACTGTAAACAGGCTTCAAATGTATGCGGAAAAAACCACCCGATCTGGCAACGCACCTGTCACCCCCTGGCTACGTCATCAGACTCCTCACAACAAGCAGTGGAACCGCGGAATCTGCGAGCAGTATCATGGACGAAGCCGAGAGCTGCAGCAGCACTCGCTCAGTCAGACTCTACCTCTAGACGTCGGCGTTTGAGCATTTAAAAGAGTTTAACGTTAAAGTCAGTACTGACTCAGAGTCGTCGACAGCAACATTGAGAATATGCAAACGTCCTGTTTTAGTTTTCATAATAAAGACAATTCAAGTAAAGTTTTTCCTCATGTTTTTGAAAATATACTGTAGAGATGAAAGCTGCAGCTACTAGTGTGGACTGAATGGGCGGCAGCAAAGCGTTATGGAAATGCCAGTATTCCGATTGCTCTCTGTGGTTCAATAATTTTTACAAATAATAGCTCGCAGCAACGTATTGAAAAAAGAACTTACAAAATGGGCCGTTCAATATCTCCTTTATGTTCGAAATGTCAAACAGACCTGGGTACCTACAGTCTATCACTACTTTTGGGAATTAGTGTTTATCCAGGTTCTGGGGCCAAGTGATTGATTGATTGATTGATTGAACACTTTATTAACAGATTGCAGAATGGGTACAGTACAGCTCAGTCATATATGATGAATTGAAAATGGGGGACCCTGATGTAAACAAGACGAAAGTCTTTCTCTGGTCTGCATCCCCTTAACAATTGTATATGAGCTGTACTGTACTGTACCCATTCTGCAATCTGTTAATAAACTTTTCAATCAATCAATCAATCAATCAATCAAACATACAATTGTTAAGGGGATGCAGACCAGAGAAAGACTTTCGTCTTGTTTACATCAGGGTCCTCCATTTTCAATTCATCATAACATGACATACATGACATACAGATAGACAGTACTACATCTATACATTTATGACATACCAGATTTGCAAATACAGTACTGTTTGTGATACAAAAAGAGTCCAGAAAAGAGAGTATATACATCTGACGTAGAAACTGTACATTGGAGGAGGTTGGGTAGGTGGGGGGGGGGGGGGGGGGGGGGGGGGGGACTGTACATTGGAGTTGTTTGGGGGGGGGGGGGGGGGGGTAGGAGGGGTGACACCCTTTACAATTCAAACTATTTTATAAACTTCTACTTTCAGCCCGGAAATGCATTCTGATAAACTGGATTAAGGATAAGCCTCCATTTTTACAAATGTGGTATAGAGAGATCTTCGGTGTGCTACCCCATGAAAGACACTGTGCAATGCATAGAGGCAACAACGCTTCCTTTCAGGAGGTGTGGGCCCCACTATTAGACTATTTTCCTGCTGAAATTTCTCGGATCCTTCTAAAGGCCCAGTGCCCCATTGTATGGACAGACCTAGGATAGGACAAAATAAATATGTGAATGGGCTCGAGGCAAGTGCAATACTGTACAGTGCCTGTCTTGGTTTGCTTTCCTTTTTGCTTGTTTTTCTTTTTGTTTTGTTTTTGCTTGCTTATGGTGTGGATGATGACATAGAGATGAACTGGAGGACCCCCCCCCCCCCCACTTGTCCCAATGTGTGTTTTTGTAATGTAAGTAACTGTACGTGAAAAATCTATATAAAAAAGAAATTCAAAAAAGAACGAAAAATAACGAAATTAGTTCATTTTTTAAACCATGAACTTTAGTTAAACATTTTGAATTATGAACTATGAACTGAACTAGTTCATTTTAAAAATTGTGAACTGTGAACTGAACTAGTTCATGTAGAAAGTGAACTTTCCCAACACTGGTTATAGCCCTGCAAACAAGATGACCGACTCCATTGGTTTAATGCGTGGCAGCACATAGCCATATCCCGTCCCCAGCGTGGCAGAGAAAGAGTTAATAAGAGAAGTCTGCTCACTCCACTGCCATCTTGATAATGGCAACTAACAAGACCTGACCCCCTTCTACACGTGCGTCATCCAGGGGTTTCTGCCACAGAGTCTGCCTCAACGCAAGATTGTGATACATTTTTCTTTAAAACACATATTTGACCTCCAAATGCAGTAGATTAGACTTTTACTCTACATAAAATAACATCCCGTTTTTATCATTTTCTCTGAATGTGTATTTCCGTTGTCGCCACTGTTGTCTTCAGCGCTACCTACGAGTGCTCCGTCTCCTCGTTTTGTACAGTGTCTGCTGAAAATAAAAAATAAACCCATAAACAATATATAATATAGCCTGTGTCCAAAATAGATTTTGGACTCGCCGGTCCTCTCTAAGGCAGAAGGAAATTGCCACATTATGCCTATTTTTATTACCTCGGTTTCAAGGCTCATTTGTCAGCGTGAAGTCAAGAGGAAAGATGATAGCAGCACAGAGCCTGTTAGACTGTGGGCTGACACCAGGGGTGGTCTGAATCTCCCCTGGTGGATAAATAAAGGTGTTCAATCAATCAGTAGTGGTACAAAAATAAAAAGTATACTTTACTGGTTTATCGATAAAGGGCCACATGAAAACGGTGGGAAAAAAGGTGTGTAAACACTAATTCACAGAATAGAAAAGGTGGGTAAACACTGATTCACAAAGTAAACGGCGTCCACTACCCCCCTGATCGAGACCCCAAATGTTTCTGGTGGATATACTCACATAACACATGGCTAGCATCTGAATACCAGCATTAGAATAATTTCTCGTATGGGCCCGGGACTGTGTGTGTGTGTGTGTGTGTGTGTGTGTGTGTGTGTGTGTGTGTGTGTGTGTGTGTGTGTGTGTGTGTGTGTGTGTGTGTGTGTGTGTGTGTGTGTGTGTGTGTGTGTGTGTGTGTGTGTGTGTGTGTGCGTGTGTGCGTGTGTGTGTGTGTGTGTGTGTGTGTGTGTGTGTGTGTGTGTGTGTGTGTGTGTGTGTGTGTGTGTGTGTGCGTGTGTGTGTGTAGGGAGTACCCTTTGAGTGGAGAATGTTTGTGTCAGTAGTCGCAGAGCTACACCGCAGGGATCTGATGGAATTGTCGAGAGATCTGCTGAGATAACTGCAAAACTGTGATTTGTTTATTTATTTCTGCATGCATTTTTATTTATTTAATATATCATACTGAAGTTATGGCCGCTATTATCCCTGCAAAGCTGCCCGGCGCCTGTACAAAACTGGTAAAGATAATTAGCCATTTCGCAAAAGTGAGTTTTTATTCCCTGCTGGAATCCGTTGACAGAGGAAAATGCTCTGTTTATCTTTGATGACAGCTAACAAACCAAAGCTCTATCTCTCCTCTATGCATGGCTGCCTCGACAGCTGTTCTGTATTTATGCGCTCATACACTCGTGCACACAAACACACACTCATACTGTACACATGCATAAATACACACACACACACATACACACGCTCATGTACATGCACATGCACATACACACATACATGAACACACCGGCAAATACTACATGCACGCATACTTGTGCACACACACAAGTGTATGTGCTTATATGAGCACACATGTGCAATAAAACACACACACACACAAACACATAGCCACATCTCCCCATTGTAATAGCTTTGACGTTACTAAACAGAACAGAGGTACTGTAGCTTACCACAAACAGCATAATAATAATCTGTCTACCACACACACACACACACACACATACGGAAAACATATGCATACATACACATACACATATTTGGAATATATACATGCATGCATACAGGTAGTACACACACACACACACACTTGTAATGTATACACACTCACACAAATACACGCTCACCCATACGCACACACACATGCAAATACACACACACAGACAAACATGAAACAGCATTTTGTACACTGTATGATTGAATGGTGAAACTTTGGTTCTAATCACCAATTTTAATTGAAATATGACGGTGTTACCATACAAAAAAAAAGATTCTAACATTCTATACTACTATCCCATCCGTTTGATCAAAATGTGAGCATCTTTAAAAAATATATAAAAAAAGATAAATGGGAGTGAGAGGATAGGTTGATTATTTAATGCTCCCCGACTCTGTTGTTTACACAAGCAACCATCTGGCGTCTTGTCAGATCAGAGGACCTTGACTGCGTTTGGGAGACCTCTCGTCTTACCTCGCTGTCCGTTCGGGTATTCGCCCTCCTTCAAGATTCACAAACGTAGCATCTGTCTCAGAAATAGTCAGGGGGGAGGGGGGGGGGGGGGCAGCCTTCTAACCCCAATTCGCTCTACAGCTGCTGGGTGTTCTGTGGGAGATTATCAATAAAGTAACAGGTTTTAATAAAATAAAAGACCACAGCAATGTAGTACCACAGCTCCAATAATTAGCTGTAAAATGTATTTAGCTACAAAACACTTTGGGATTATTTTCCAGTGGAATCTTAAATGATACATTGGGTCTCATTCTCCAAAATGTTTCAAAGAGTTCTCTTGGAAGACTTATCTTGGAACCGACTGAGACAGAATCAATGACAAGTTCACTCTGAGTCCCGAACGTGCTGGTAATATGTCTTAAGTGTCTCAAACGGTCGCACCTGTGATATGATCTGATATCTGCTTGGAGAATGGCATTATGTCTTAAACTCGAAAGCACGTTCCCGTTCAGGTCATTTGCATACAAAACAATGCCTCCAGAGCTCCTTATAAGGCAAAGTAATGACGCAGCTGTGTGTAAATGGATGCGGAAGTGCCTTGCGAGTCTTGCGCGACCCATCGAAATGAGATTAGATTAATGTATTGTCATCATATATAGTACAGCTCGTGGTACACCTGCCGCAGCGCGCGCGTGCACACACACGCGCACGCGCGCAGTATACTGTAGCCTACGGCGCAATGAATGAACACAGTATAGGCTTATTATTCCATTAATGCCTACAGCATAATGAATGAACGCAGTATAGGCTTATTATTCCATTAATGACTTGTTGCATTAGGATTTAGTAGATACTATATGCTGTGCCCTACGTACAGTATAGGTACAGTCTGTACTTATACTGTACGTAGGGCAGAGGCAGAGCATATATATATAGTATTTACTAAATCCTAATGAAACAAGTAACTAGAATATATTAAGCCTATACTGTTCATTAGACACGTAGGCCATACTGGCACACACAAGACTTGTTATGGAATATTAATGCAGTCTATTTCCATGCGATTAGCTTTAGTTCTTATTTATTTATTTATCCACTGTCATTTCAGTGTTGGTGTATAGGCTATATAGTGTATTTCAATATACATTTAATTGATTAATGATATATTCGAAGGAATGCAGGTTTATAGCTATATCAACCCCCTCCAATGTACAGTAAATGACCAAGTATGGTTTTGTCAATATTCAATGTACAGTTTTGCTTGTACAGTGTCCCCCACCCACCCCTCCTACGATTGTGAATCGTGACACATACTCTATTGCACATAGCGCAGAAGGTCACTATCACAATTATTTGAACTGCAAAATATAAATATACTAAAATTAGCACAAAAATTTGCTGACGACACAGTGGTGGTGGGCCTGATCTCTGCAAACGACGAGAGGGCCTACCTGGAAGAGGTCAAGGTCCTGGCGGGATGGTGCCAGGAAAACAGCCTCTCCCTGAACGTCAGCAAAACAAAGGAGATGATTGTGGACTTCAGGAGGTCGGGGGTCAAGGACTACAGCCCCCTCAGCATCGACGGGGCACCGGTTGAGAGAGTGAACAGCTTTAAGTACCTCGGAGCCTACATATCCAAGGACTTGACATGGACCACACACATTGACAGTGTTGTGAAGAAGGCACGACAACACCTTTACTTCCTCAGGCGCCTAAGGAAGTTCCAAGTCAGTCAGAAGATCCTTAAGAACTTCTACTCATGTACAATAGAGAGCATCCTGACTGGCAACATCACCTCCTGGTTTGGGAATAGCACTGCACAAGACCGAAGCAGACTACAAAGAGTGACACGTTCAACCGAACGCACAATTAGAGGGGGGCCCCCCACCATCCAGAACATTTACAACAAGCGGTGCAGGGGCAAGGCTAAGAGAATCATTAAGGACTCCAGTCACCCAAACAACTGCCTCTTTGAACTGCTGCGGTCAGGCAAGCGATACCGGAGTCTCAAGGCGAGCACAGAAAGACTCAGAAGAAGCTTCTATCCCCAGGTCATCAGGCTGCTCAACGAACAATGAACACTACACAACAACCATCAAACGCACATAGCACACACATCCACACGCACACACTCACTTTAAACAAACACACTGTAGCACCCACTCCCCACACTTCATAGCACACACTCACTTTAAACAAACACACTGTAGCACCCACTCCCCACACTTTATATTTATTGATAAAGGATTGCACTACAACTCGTACACCTTACTGTAAATTGTACCTAAATTGTACCTCATCCCATTCTGCTTGCACTATATAGTATTGTATATTAGTACACTGCATAGTATTGTATATTATATGGTAACTCAGTTACGTCTATTCTGCATCGAACATTGTACATATGTCTATACTGAACACTGTGACCTCATTTTCTACTTCTAATTTACATGCTATACTATGTTATTTGATACTTATCTTGTCTAGCACAGTCTCTGGAGCGTAACAGTTAGAAGCATTTTGTATGAAAGTATTCTGTACTTCTGTATGACAACTATTAAAGAAACTTGAAACTTGAAACTTGTCCTTTCAGGGCATTCGTATGTTTTAAATGGCCTATAAATCGCCTGAAAACGTCCAATATTGACAGAAAAGATGCAAGCTGATGTTTGTCCCAAAGCATGTTGCATCTTTGGAGTGTTTACAAGATGGTGGCTTGTATTAAAACCGCCATGTATTTTATAGAATGATGTTAAAAAGCATCATGCAAAAGCCACTTTGACTAATGCATTTTGAAAAATAATCTAATGTTTTTATTTATTAACAAATCCCTAACACTCTGGGATCCTCTGGTCCATTTAGGAAATCCATGAACATGAACTTGCATTGGTTTGTGATAGATTATTAGTTACTGGGTATTTCAAAGTACCTCATATTTGGTACCATTTTTAAGCTAACAACTAGCGCTTTCCAATGATATAAAATAAGTGTATGATTATCATCATAATTTGTATTATTATGGTTCATATGTAGTTGCACTTGAACTTGTTGAAATTAAAGATAAAGATAGAAAAATTGGAAGATAAAGACCTATTTTCAAGCACTTTCCTTGCTTATTTCAGATGTATGTGTAATGAATGGAATGTAGACAATCTTGTTGCAAATATAGAACAGCTGACAGATTAGAAATAGCATCTATTGTTCAAAAGTTATGATTTAATTAATGAAACTAGATTAGATAAAAAAAAATTAAATTAAATATGTTTTACATATTGTGATGGTAATTATAAAACTTTCATGTGTGTGTTAAAAATGTTCTTCAAACTTACCCCATTCTCTTCAGAACAATATGTCCTGGGTAGGGTAGTAGCGTGGCTCGCCCTGGGTCTCCCTGGCTCTCAGCCGATGCTGTTAGCCAACGCTAGCATGGGAGCTAGCGTCCAGCAGCTAGGCCTTGTTGTCAACGTTGTGGACAGCGACTCCTACAGGTCAGTTGGTGTGCCTGTACAGCAGAATCAGGAAGTAACGGGGGCAGCGTGATCCTCCCACGCGTTACTCCTTGCCACTGAGAGATCACGCTGTACAGGTGAAAAGATGCGATGGCTGCCTCCTCGTGTACCGGAGGGGACACGTGATGCAAGGCTTCGTCCACATTGCAGCCGACCAGTGGGAGGCATGGTCTAGCAACGTTCGAGACAGGGGAGGGAAGAATTGGACAATACGAAATTGGGATGGGAGAAAAATAGAAAAAATGGGAGAAAAAGTAGACCAAAAAAGATAAAATTAAATATGTTATATATACGAATATGACCCAGTGATGAATACACTAAATACAGCAATGTGGCTATTTGAAAACACTGCATTTGCTAAATAAATATGTCAATTGTGTTCACGTTAGTCACGCGTTAGCTCGCACAGCTAATGCACGATAGCCTGGCTGAACATTTTTGTACACACCGGTACTTTTCAAAACAAGCTTTTTGAGTGGAAAATATGACCAGAATCTCTGGAAAAACATCTCACAAACACTATAGACGGTCATAAATGTTAACGAATGCTATAATAAGTCCAACAAATTAGTATAAACAGTACTTACACTGTCGTTTCGAAATGCACAAACAAGCTCGGATTCCCCGGAGAAATTAATTCTTTGACCGAACGCTCTGGGAAAATATAGCAAAAAACTCGGTGCACCGTCAAGGGGGGCTTTTATAGAGTTCCTCTAAGATCTGCGGACTAATACTTGGTGTGATGGTAGTGGTACGTCTTCCAAATAAGGCCTGAAAAGATGGTGTCCTTCCGCCAAAGACTCGAGAAAATAGGACCTGAATTTTCGGCCGCTCCCATGTCATCGCGCCCGCAATATCAGCGACGCGGAACCGTTGGTTGCTAGAGTGGGTGAGGTAACACAGGGAAGCAGATATTATTGATAAAATGACATCATAACTAGGGATGCTCGATATTGGCTTTTTTACCGATACCGATATACCGATATTGTCCAACTCTTAATTTCCGATACCGATATCAACCGATATCAACCGATACCGATATATGCAGGGTTCCCCCCCCCAAAAAAACATTATGCATACTTTTGACAATAAATAAAATCAGAATTTGTTCTTACTTGCTTGCCTGGGTAAATAAATGTTATAGAAATGTAAAACAAATAAAAATAAAAAATTATTATTATTATTTTTTTTTAAACCGATACCGATATTTTCCGATATCACATTTTAATGCCGATATCGGCCGATAATATCGGTAGGCCGATAATATCGGACATCCCTAATCATAACTTATAACAAGAGGGACCCTTAAGAGAAACGTCCGTACTTTCCACCAATCAGCGCTCGCTCTCTGTGGCTGCCACAGCGTCTACTGAGGGGATCGCTCCGGTGCTGCAGCTGGAGGCTATTGGCTACTGACAGGAGGGTGTATTCCAGTTACGAGTTAGCAAGCAAAGGATGGTGGCTAGTATGACATCTACGGTCCCCACCATCTCTGCCCAGAGTGCCCTTGAGCAAGGCACCAAATCCCAAAACTGATCCAGGAGCACTGCACTCTGACCTCTCTGACTGCGGGAGGGCAGGGGTGTGTAATTTTGATTGCTTTGTGTAAATTGACAATAAAGTGAAATGTCATTGTATGTGTAAATGTGGTGAATCAACCTTATTTAAGTCCTGCCCACTTTCACCTTTGTAGTTCTCTTTTCTGTTGCTGAATTTTCCGTGGTGAAGATGCCAGCTGGTGTGGATATTCCTAAACTGAGTACATAATACATCTATATGGACTCAATTTGACACTTATATGGACTAAATGATACACTTATATGGACTAAATAATACACCTATATGGGCTAAATTATACATCTATATGGACTAAATAATACATCTGTTTGGACTAAACAATACACATATATGGACTAAATAAAACATGTATATGGACAAAATAATACACGTGTTTGGACACAACTACATGTCTAGCTCATTGTCCTCGTGACATAGATCATTGTTAAGAAAAATGCATATTCTACCCATTCTACAATCTGTTAATAAAAGTTTCAATCAATCAAATTTGATTGATTGAAAATTGTATTAACAGATTGCAGAATGGGTACAATACAGTAAGGCTCAATACACACAATTGTTAAGGGGATACACCAGGGTCCCCCATTTTCAATTTATAATGAATTTTAAGTAGGGTGCAACTAGCACCGTGCAATCCATTCTTTGTGGATCTAGCTGTATGTACAAGCATACACCCCTAAGAGTGCCCTTGTCTCCTGGTAACAACCGATGAGGTACTCAAAAAATTGAGCGCCCTCCAACCTAACAAGGCCACTGGCCATGACAACATCCCCTCCAAATTCCTCAGAGACTCAGCAGCCGCCATCACCCCAGTCATCACACACATAATAAACCTCTCCATAAAACAGGGACATGTCCCCAAGGACTTCAAAATTGCGAGAGTGACCCCTCTGCACAAAAAGGGCAGCAAATTAGACCCAGGCAACTACCGCCCTGTTTCTATTCTTACCTCCATCTCGAAAGTCATGGAGAAAATAGTCTACGAACAGGTCGAAAAGTACCTGGCGGAAAAAAATCTAATCTACGAATTCCAATCTGGCTTCAGAACGTCCCACTCCACTGACACATGCCTTCTCTATTTGAACGACCACATCAAACAAGAGGTGGACGCGGGCAAATACTGCAGCATGGTCATGCTGGACCTACAAAAGGCCTTCGACACTGTCAATCACTCCATTCTGATTGACAAGCTAAAAGCAATTGGTTTTGATAGTTTATCAGTGAGCTGGATGCAATCCTACCTGGAGGGGAGAGAACAGATGGTGGAGGTAAACGGTGCTCTATCCCCCCCCCCCCTCACAGTGAGCTGTGGTGTTCCACAAGGAAGCATACTAGGACCGCTACTGTTCCTAATTTATGCAAATTACATGTCGTCAGCATGTGACTGCAACTTGTTCCTGTTTGCGGACGACTCAGCCCTGCTGGTCTCTGACAAGAACAAGTTGCAGGTTGAAAAAACCCTCAGCTCGGAACTAGGCAAAATCTGCATATGGCTCGCTGATAACAAACTATCATTACACATGGGCAAAACAAAGTCCATTCTCTTCGGTTCAAATAACAAACTCAGCAAGACCGACGGCTTCTCAGTTACAGTGGGTGACAATATTGTCACAAGGAAAGATGAAATTACCTACCTGGGTTCCATCCTAGAGGCAAATCTTTCCTGTGACAAAATGGCATCCAATGTAATAAAAAAAGTCAACCAACGAACTAGATTCTTGTACTGGATCTCCTCTCTGGTAAACAAGAATACCCTGAAGACTCTGGCAGGAGCACTCATTCAAGGGTACTACGACTATGCTTGCACCTCATGGTACCAAAGCACCTCAAAAGCGCTAAAAACAAGATTACAAACATCACAAAACAAACTGGTCAGACTACTACTTGACCTTACCCCTAGAACCCACCTCACCCCTGCCCACTTTGACAACCTAGGATGGCTTAGAGTAGACGACAGAGTACAGCAACTTGCAATGGGCCTGGTCTACAAGATACACTATACGACTAAGGTACCCATGTACATGTCAAAATACTTCCCAAAGGTCAGTGAATACCACGACCACAACACCAGAGGAAGCTCAACAAATCATGTTAAACCCAGATTCGGCTCAAGCAAGGGAATAAACACGTTTCGCAATTATGCCACATCAATGTGGAACGCCCTACCCAAAGCTGTAAAGGAATGTGAATCCCTACCCACATTCAAAACCGCTCTTAAAGAGCACCTACGGGAGGCTGCAATTCTAAACTGGCCACCGTAAATGTCCAAACCCCCCCACCCCCTCCTAATAGACAGTCTCCTCCCCACCGCATGTATATATTCTCTCCCCACCGTATATTTCTCTCCCACCCACCCACCCCCTCCAAATGTACAGTCTCCTCCCCACCATATGTATATTTCTCTCCCACCCACCCACCCCCTCCTAATGTACAGTCCCCTCCCCATCATATGTATATACTCTGTCAGGATCTATGGGTAACAATACCGTATATTTGAATACCGTTTATGTCACAAATGTATCAGTACTAAATACCTGTATGTCCCTATGCCATAAATGTCATGTATGTTGTGTATGTCATAAATGTCAATATGAATTGAAAATGGGGGACCCTGATGTAA
>NC_140172.1:123125577-123148291 GCF_963971535.1 Notolepis coatsorum | reverse complement strand
TCTCTCTCTCTCTCTCTGTTGACAGTCTAATAAGCCAGTAATTAACACATGGAAGCTGGGGATGGCAATAGGTCGTAAGAAAAAGAGATTGCTTTAGGAAAATAAACCTCTTGTTTTTTCTCCCCATTGACCAGCACCTGCATATTAGTAAGCTCTTTGGTGAACGGAGGACAAGTAAGAGGAGTTGAGAGAGAGAAAACGAGAGAGAGAGACAGAGACAGACAGAGACAGAGACAGACAGAGGCACAAAGGAATGCAATGACTGCATGACGGTTGGCTAAAAGGCTAATCTGCTCAAGTGCTCCACACAAATCACAGTGTAAAGAAATATATATGTGTGCCAAGCCAGAGTTGAATGCCCTCTTTATAGAGTTAAATATGCACTGCCATTTAACATTTAATTGTAGCGCTGTGCCCAAGGCTTCCACTTCTACCATGTCTAACGTGTAGTCTAAGGCTACCTGCACAACCACCAGCTAACATCACAGGCTAAAGGCCTCTACATGCTACAGCAACTTCAAAGCAACTGCACCACAACAGCGACAAAGCAACGGTGTTGTAGACAGTCTGCCTTTATGCTTCTGCAACATCGACGCGCAAAGTTAGTTTAACTAAAGTTAGTTTAACTAAAGTTAGTTTAGGCTCGTGTTAATGTTAGATAATGTACAAAATAAACGTATTTCCGGTGCTTTTAGACGTCGCTCTTTTATTTTGAAATCCCCCGACCGGAAGTGTTATAGTGTCTGTTGCTAGCAGCTTAACTTCTGTCGCCCGTTTCTGTGCTTTTCGAGCTAACGTTACCGTAACGTCATTCGTTTCCAATGGAGAGGAGAGAAAGACTCACATGCAGCTCAAACTACCTATTGTAATAAATTAATTGATTGATGTTTAACTTGTCCCTGTGTGTGTCCAGTCATTTCGACTAGCAAACGTTGTATTTAACGTTACCTCAGGATACCATTGTATTTAGTTGGTTAGCTATGTAGCTAATGTGGATAGCATTTTGAATAGCACCAATGCTAGCTGGCTGGCTACAGCTTTATTTACTAAATTATGGAGGCTTTTTAATCGTCAAGGTAAGAGAGGATTTGTCATGATCAACTGAAGGCGTATGCTATGGAACAATATGTGCTTGGGTTTTCAGAAAAAGGCCAGCTATGTGACACTAATTATTTAGCATCAACGATGGCTGGCTACAACAATGGCAGATGGTATTCCTCGCTGCAGGACCAATATTATTCTATGACAGCCCCGCCCCCATTCGCTAACCAACCAATCACTGCTACACAATACCAACGCAACGGGTGTTTAGATTAGATTTTGGAGACAGGCGCGCAACGTCCTCACAACACAGTCTACAAGACCCTATGCAACAACTGCGTTGAAATCGTGCTGATGTTTTGTTGCAGTTGCTTTGAAGTTGCTGTAGCATGTAGAGGCCTTAAGGCTACTTACACAACCACCAGCTAACATCACAGGCTAAGGCTACCTACACAACCACCAGCTAACATCACAGGCTAAGGCTACCTACACAACCACCAGCTAACATCACAGGCTAAGGCTACTTACACAACCACCAGCTAACATCACAGGCTAATGCTACCTGCACAACCACCAGCTAACATCACAGGCTAAGGCTACCTGCACAACCACCAGCTAACATCACAGGCTAAGGCTACCTGCACAACCACCACAAGCTAAGGCTACCTACACAACCACCAGTTAACATCACAGGCTAAGGCTACCTACACAACCACCAGCTAACATCACAGGCTAAGGCTACCTGCACAGCAACCAACTAACATCACAGGCTAAGGCTACCTGCACAACCACCAGCTAACATCACAGGCTAAGGCTACCTACACAACCACCAGCTAACATCACAGGCTAAGGCTACTTACACAACCACCAGCTAACATCACAGGCTAAGGCTACTTACACAACCACAAGCTAACACCACCGGCTAAGGCTACCTGCACAACCACCAGCTAACATCACAGGCTAAGGCTACCTGCACAAACACCAGCTAACATCACAGGCTAAGGCTACCTGCACAACCACCAGCTAACATCACAGGCTAAGGCTACTTACACAACCACCAGCTAACATCACAGGCTAAGGCTACCTACACAACCACCAGCTAACATCACAGGCTAGGGCTACCTACACAACCACCAGCTAACATCACAGGCTAAGGCTACCTACACAACCACCAACAGCACAGGCTAAAGTTGTGTAATTTACATGTAGGGGATTTGAAGTTGTGATTTTACAATGCAGTGTTTACACGTGGAAATGTGTGATAAGCATAGCCGTGGTTACGCAGTCCTTTTCCCCACTGGTCCTGTACAACTTTATAGCCTATTATTCACATGCACATTGTGGCCAGATTTCATCCAGACAAATATCAGACAAAGTTCAGATAAGTGTGCACATGGGGTGCGGCTGGTGGCGTAGCGGATAATGCGCTCGTCACCAATGCAAGAGACTTCGGTCTTGAATCCCGGTGTCAGCGTTGCCTGCGGCTTGGGCCAGTCGTCATACTATCTCAATTGGCAGAGGTAGCGGGTGGAAGTCGATGCGTGGGGATTGGACGTTGTGGACAGCGACTCCTACAGGTCTGTTGGGTGACACCTGCACAGCAGAGACAGGAAGTATCGGGGGCAGCGTGAGCCTCCCACGCGTTACTCCTCGCCACTGAGAGTCCGCGCTGTCTGGTGAAAAGATGCGACAGGCTCGTGTACCGGAGGGGACATGTGATGCAAGGCTTCTATCCTCACTACAACTGACCAGTCTGGGGCATAGTCTAGCAACGTTCAAGACAGGGGAGGGGAGAATTGGCAATACGAAATTGGGATGGGAGAAAAATAAGGAGAAAAAGTGGATACAAAAAAAAGATAAGCAGGGAGTTAATACCAAATAATTGCACCACTCTCCCCATTCAGACCTCAGATTTGGTCTTAAGTCACAAACATCACAAAACAAACTGGTCAGACTACTACTTGACCTTACTCCTAGAACCCACCTCACCCCTGCCCACTTTGACTACCTAGGATGGCTTAGAGTAGAGTACAGCAACTTGCAATGGGCCTGGTCTACAAGATACACTATACGACTAAGGTACCCATGTACAAGTGCCCCATTAAAGGCTGCTTCCTGCTTAAAGACAGCACTTGTGTACTGAGTGTGCTATCAAAGGCCTGTCACTGCTTAAAAGCAGAACCTCAGCCTCTCCTGGAATCACTCTGTACTACATTCTGTTGTGGAAGGACGGCACATTCACTGAGAGACTTACACTCCATCAGGGTAAGACATTTTAAGTAATTTAGTAATATCTTTAAAGTGAGACTTGACTGCTGACCTGACCAGATGACTTGATTAAGGGGCGTGTTTAAAGCGGCCATTTTGTTTCCTTAAGTGCCCCATTAAAGGCTGCTTCCTGCTTAAAGACAGCACTTGTGTACTGAGTGTGCTATCAAAGGCCTGTCACTGCTTAAAAGCAGAACATCAGCCTCTCCTGGAATCACTCTGTACTACATTCTGTTGTGGAAGGACAGCACATTCACTGAGAGACTTACACTGCATCAGGGTAAGACATTTGAAGTAATTTAGTAATATCTTTAAACTGAGACTTGACTGCTGACCTGACCAGCTGACTTGATTATGGGGCGTGTTTAAAGCGGCCATTTTGTTTCCTTAAGTGCCCCATTAAAGGCTGCTTCCTGCTTAAAGACAGCACTTGTGTACTGAGTGTGCTATCAAAGGCCTGTCACTGCTTAAAAGCAGAACCTCAGCCTCTCCTGGAATCACTCTGTACTACATTCTGTTGTGGAAGGACGGCCTCTCCTCTGTCCTGATTCTCCTAGATCTATCTGCAGCCTTCGACACAGTCAACCACCAGATCCTCCTCGCGGCCCTCGCAGGAATGGGAGTGGCTGGCTCTGCGCTGACATGGCTGTCATCATACCTCAATGACCGCTCCTACCAAGTGTCATGGAGAGGGACCCTGTCGGCCACCCGCCCCCTGCGGACGGGTGTCCCCCAGGGCTCGGTTTTAGGACCGCTTCTCTTCTCCCTCTACACTAAATCACTGGGTAACATTATCACGTCTCATGGCTTCTCCTACCATTGTTATGCCGACGATACTCAACTCTTCCTCTCCTTCCCTCCCTCAGATATCCACGTCTCTGAACGGATTTCGGCCTGTCTGTCCGACATCTCCGCCTGGATGACGACCAACCACCTCAAACTGAACCTAAGCAAAACAGAATTGCTCCACCTGCCGGCCAAATCCTCCGCCCTGACCGACCTTTCCATCACAGTCGAGAATGCAGCTGTGACCGCGTCCCCGACCGCCAAGAACCTTGGTGTTGTCCTTGACGACCAGTTGAACTTCTCTGCTCACATTGCAGCGACAACCAGAACCTGCCGATTCCTCCTGAGCAACGTCAGAAGGATCCGCCCCTTCCTGACAAAAGAAGCCACCCAACTCCTTGTCCAATCAACAGTCATCTCCCGCCTCGACTACTGCAACGCACTGCTCGCTGGCCTCCCGGCCACTGCCACTAAGCCTCTTCAACTCATTCAGAACGCAGCGGCCCGCCTGATCTCAAACCTACCGAAGTCGGCCCATGTCACCCCACTTCTTAGGGACCTGCACTGGCTCCCCATTGCTGCACGAATCCGCTTCAAGGCCCTCGACCTAGCATACCGTGCGGCAAAGGGAACTGCTCCCGCCTACCTCCGGTCAATGGTCTCTAACTACACACCCTCAAGACCCCTACGCTCTGCATCTTCTGGCCGCCTCAGACCTACTCCTATCCAAGCTCCGGGAGGGTCATCAAAGAGAAGTCGCCCATTCTCAGTCCTTGCCCCACAATGGTGGAATGAACTACCCACCCAGTTAGGACAGCCGAAACACGTCCAATCTTTCGCCATCGACTAAAGACGCACTTCTTCAACCATTATCTGAATTAAAAAAAATAAATAAAAAAATCTAACCCTAACTAACCGTACTGTCATGTACTTGTCCTAATAAACGAACCTACACTGTAGCTCTCAACACTTTGATGAACATTGTTGCTCAGCTGATAGAGTTGTGCCCTTCCTGATGGCTTGTCGTACAGAACATGTAAGTCGCTTTGGATAAAAGCGTCAGCTAAATGACTAAATGTAAATGTAAACATGTCAAAATACTTCCCAAAGGTCAGTGAATACCACGACCACAACACCAGAGGGAGCTCAACAAATCATGTTAAACCCAGATTCGGGTCAAACAAGGGACTAAACACGTTTCGCAATTATGCCACATCAATGTGGAACACCCTACCTGTAACGTTCTGGGTTCTCTGGCATGTTGCCTGAGAATCCTACCACCATTCTGACACCTGTCACTTGCTTCCCAACCGTCACTGATTGTCTGTGTTCCCTGATTCGCTGTCACTTGTGGTGCGTGTGGAATGTGTGGAATGTGACCTTATGTAACCCCTTTTTTCCCTGTGTTTCTCGTGGTTCTTCACTATCCTTCCAGCGTCGGTACACAGTGGTACCCTGGATCACGGACGTTCCCTGGCACCCGTTCGTCTGTCTTTAGTTAGTTTTATTATTTTTGTGCTCTTCACTGTAGACGCCCGGCGTCCTTTGTTATCAGTTGCTCTGGTGTTCTGTTCCTATATTAAAGGATCCACTATTTTAGAGCAACAACTCTCTGCCTCATTCTGTCCTCCACTACTGGTACCTTGTCAACACTCACCCATTCGTAACACCTACCCAAAGCTGTAAAGGAATGTGAATCACTACCCACTTTCAAAACCGCTCCCAAAGAGCACCTACGGGAGACCGCAATTCGAAACTGGCCCCTGTAAATGTACAGTAAATGTCCTAACCCAATAATACACGAGAGCCTCTTCTTGGGACCAAGTAAGGTTTTGTCGATATTCCAATGTACAGTTTTGCTTGTGCAGTTGTACAGTTTCCCCCACCCTGTCTACCCAACCCCCCACCCCCACCCAACCACCTCCAATTTACAGCCCCCCCCCACCTCACCTACCCAACCCCACCCCGCCTACCCAACCCCCCCCCCCACCCAACCACCTCCAATGTACAGTCCCCCCACCTACCCAACCTCCTCCAATGTACAGTTTCTACGTAAAATTTATATACTCTCTTTTTTAGACTCTTTTTGTATAACAAACAGTACTGTATTTGCAAATCTGGTATGTCATATAGATGTAGCAGTACTGTCTATCTGTATGTCGTGTATGTCATATATGTTATGATGAATTGAAAATGGGGGACCCTGATGTAAACAAGACGAAAGTCTTTCTCTGGTCTGTGTGTATTGAGCTGTACTGTATTGTACCCATTCTGCAATCTGTTAATAAAGTTTTCAATCAATCAAACTCAAAACCAGCTGCACACCCGGGGAGGGGTTTCCCCCAAATGGAGGCTTGTCTCACTTTGATTCAGTATTCAGACTTTCAGCTTAAGTTAATGTTGACCTGCGTGATACAGGCTCCTGAGAAAAGGTGCCAGTGCTTTCATTTACGCACGTCCTATTGGAGATCCATATAGGAATGAAATGTAGGACATTTAGGATCAGTGGTCTATCTCAATATTTGCTTTTATTATAATTATATTATTGCTCTTATTGCGTCTTTCATGATGTGGTTGATGTGGGAAAAATTGTTTTACTAACCGTGTGTGTGTGTGTGTGTGTGTGTGTGTGTGTGTGTGTGTGTGTGTGTGTGTGTGTGTGTGTGTGTGTGTGTGTGTGTGTGTGTGTGTGTGTGTGTGTGTGTGTGTGTGTGTGTGTGTGTGTGTGTGTGTGTGTGTGCTTCTGCGCATGTATTTAGTTCTAGCAATAGGAATACATCAAACCAACAATAAATAATGTCATAAACCGATGGAGGGCCCGTCCGAGGACGACCTAGATAGATAGAGAAGAAGACAGTATATGGCATATTAATACAGTATATTCCACTATATGTAACGGTCCCAGACAGGACAATGTGAACAGTGGTCACAATGTGAACATTGGTCTCCTACCGCCCTCCAGTGGTATCATGGCGCCATCTAGCGAGCACCGCCAGATGGTGCAGGCCACCATTTTGTGTTGGATAAAAGTAATTGAGTTGATTTCATGTATGTTGTCCTGGGCTTTTCCTTCCCTTGTTTAAATGTCATCCTCCTGTCTGGTTGTTGTTTGTGATATTGCTTTGGTTGTTGTTGTGATATTGCTTTTGTGTCTAGTTTGGTGTTTGATTGTTTCTGTGTTTTGGACTGGCCTGGCCAGGTGTTGCCAATTGTAATTAGTCTGTGTATATTAGTGTGTTCTGTCCTCACTTCCTTTGTGGCGTCATACCTGCGTGTTCCCGTTCCTGTCTTGTCACTGCTGTCGTCTTCCTTGCCCTGCTGTTTGTTTGAGTCTAGTAAGTTATATTAGTATTTCATTTTGTGCTCTTTGTTTTTCTAGTAACAGTTCGTGTTTTTCCTCTAGTGCCAGTTCGGCTGTGCCTTTGCTTTTGTTTTGTTCTTGTTAAATATACTTACATTGCTCCTGTGCTCTTACCATTAAAAGACACGTTTGAGAAGAGCAACCACTGTCTCCGTTCCTCCTGTCATTCTGCAGTTTGGGGTCTCCTCCGTCAGTCCGCATATTGGGTTCTACTCTTCCCCCAATCCTAATACTATACAGTAGCATGAGATGTTTACACCACATCGTTCTATTTAGGATATGCTGTCATGCGTTTGCGACTCCAGGATGGTCAGCCGGATAGAGATACGTGCCTGCTTAGCGAAGGTCTGAATATGAACATGTTCTCCCTATTCTCTTATGTATTAAGTCTGAGGACTCATGCACCACGTCCTCTACTCTGAATCTGGCTGTTAGAATGTCCGATTGGATGCTAAAAAACTGCATTGAAATGACAGGTATTGACTCTCGACTCTCTGCCCGAGATTTTCTCTATACCTTTCAACACCCTCACTGCAGCACAGACCTATAGCTCCAACACAGAGAGTGTCAGAACCAAAAACTAGGACACAGGAATACATTTAGGGCAAAATGAGGATCATCCTGTTTTGCGAAGAGAGACACAGAGAACGAGAGAACGAGAGGATGAGATGAATGTTTGTGAGCGTGACAGTTGTTGGCGCCTGGCACAGGCCACAATGCTGCTAGGCCAGGATGGGGGGGTGAGGGATGGAGGAGGGGAGGGGGGTAGGGATAGATGGAGAGGACAGGAGGAGGGAAAAGAGGAGAGGACTCCTGGCCAGTACATAAACAGGCCGAGGCTGTCCTAGCTGCCTGTATGGAATGCTGCTGGTGCAGCTATCGTACCGAGACGTCTATCCCGTCATATCGTTATCTAGCAGAGGTCAGAGGACAGGGTGGAGAACAGCACTTCAGTCGTGAGGATGTGTTGATCTGACACAGGGTGTGTTGTCCTTAACCAAAACCACAGTGTATAGCAATGTGACTAACTCACTTGTTAAAGAAGACACTTTGTTTATTCATTCATTCATTCATTCATCAGACAAATTAATCTTTTACTGACATTCTGGGCCATGTTTATACTGTAGCTACGTTAGCTAAGTATTTATGTTACTGACATTCTGAGGCGTGTTTATACTGTAGCTACGTTAGCTAAGTAGTTAAGTCACTGACATTCTGAGGCGTGTTTATACTGTAGCTACGTTAGCTAAGTATGTATGTTACTGACATTATGAGGCGTGTTTTTACTTTAGCTACGTTAGCTAAACAGTTAAGTTACTGACATTATTAGCTGTGTTTATACTGTAGCTACACTGCAAAGTACACTGCAAAGTCGTTTTCATTGGAACATCGTTTTCAAATTGCCTGAGTACATTTACATTTACATTTAGTCATTTAGCTGACGCTTTTATCCAAAGCGACTTACAAGTTCTGTACGACAAGCCATCAGGAAGAGCACAACTCTATCAGCTGAGTAACAATGTTCATCAAAGTGTTGAGTGCTACAGTGTAGGTTAGTTTATTAGGACAAGTGCATGACAGTATGGTTAGTTAGGGTTAGATTATTATTATTATTTTTTTTTTTTTTTTTTTCAGATAATGGTTGAAGAAGTGAGTCTTTAGTCGACGGCGAAAGATTGGACGTGTTTCGGCTGTCCTAACTGGGGTGGGTAGTTCATTCCACCATTGTGGGGCAAGGACTGAGAATAGGCGACTTCTCTTTGATGACCCTCCCGGAGCTTGGATAGGAGTAGGTCTGAGGCGGCCAGAAGATGCAGAGCGTAGGGGTCTTGAGGGTGTGTAGTTAGAGACCATTGACCGGAGGTAGGCGGGAGCAGTTCCCTTTGCCGCACGGTATGCTAGGTCAAGGGCCTTGAAGCGGATTCGTGCAGCAATGGGGAGCCAGTGCAGGTCCCTAAGAAGTGGGGTGACATGGGCCGACTTCGGTAGGTTTGAGATCAGGCGGGCCGCTGCGTTCTGAATGAGTTGAAGAGGCTTAGTGGCAGTGGCCGGGAGGCCAGCGAGCAGTGCGTTGCAGTAGTCGAGGCGGGAGATGACTGTTGATTGGACGAGGAGTTGGGTGGCTTCTTTTGTCAGGAAGGGGCGTATCCTTCTGACGTTGCTCAGGAGGAATCGGCAGGTTCTGGTTGTCGCTGCGATGTGAGCAGAGAAGTTCAACTGGTCGTCGAGGACAACACCAAGGTTCTTGGCGGTCGGGGACGCGGTCACAGCTGCATTCTCGACTGTAATGGAAAGGTCGGTCAGGGGGGAGGATTTGGCCGGCAGGTGGAGCAATTCTGTTTTGCTTAGGTTCAGTTTGAGGTGGTTGGTCGTCATCCAGGCGGAGATGTCGGACAGACAGGCCGAGATCCGCTCAGAGACGTGGATATCTGAGGGAGGGAAGGAGAGGAAGAGTTGAGTATCGTCGGCATAACAGTGGTAGGAGAAGCCATGAGACGTGATAATGTTACCCAGAGATTTAGTGTAGAGGGAGAAGAGAAGGGGTCCTAAAACCGAGCCCTGGGGGACACCCGTCCGCAGGGGGCGGGTGGCCGACAGGGTCCCTCTCCATGACACTTGGTAGGAGCGGTCATTGAGGTATGATGACAACCATGTCAGCGCAGAGCCAGCCACTCCCATTCCTGCGAGGGCCGCGAGGAGGATCTGGTGGTTGACTGTGTCGAAGGCTGCAGATAGATCTAGGAGAATCAGGACAGAGGAGAGGCCTTTCGCTTTTGCTAAGTGAAGTGCCTCTGTGACCGCAATGAGGGCTGTCTCTGTGGAGTGACCAGTCCTGAAGCCTGACTGATTAGGGTCTAGGAGGTCATTCTGTAAGAGATAAGCAGTAAGTTGGTTGGATACAGCACGTTCAAGTGTTTTAGAAAGGAAGGAGAGAAGAGAGACAGGACGGTAGTTGCCTATGACGGTAGGGTTCAGGGATGGTTTTTTTATGAGGGGCGTGACTCTGGCTTGTTTTAGGGAGGTGGGGACCACCCCCGAGTTGAGTGAGGAGTTGATGGTTGCAGTTAGGAATGGGAGGATGTCTGGTGCTATGGACTGGAGGAGTGGGGAAGGTAGCCGGTCCAGCTGGCATGTAGTCGGACGGTTCGACGTTACCAGTGTCAGGGTCTCGGCTGCTAGACCTCGACTGCTCGAGAATCCTGGGAGAACGAGGTGAAATTAGAGGCTATAGAGGCCCAGTGCTAGCAGATAAACACATTCATACACATATTCACATACATACTGTATCTATGCCAACCTATATTCATATACTGTGGACAGATAGCACATACTCAAAACACAGACACATCCAGCCAGGCACCCACATAAATGAGCCCCAGTAATCCGGTGCTGTAGACGTTGCTGTCGTGTCGTACGTCTCTCGTCCTGTCTGGTCTATTATCAACAGTCTGCTACCATCCACAATGTTTTCTATACACCTATCATGAGGCGTCGCTGTTTTCTCTTTGTTTTGACACATTACTGTATCGATGCCATTGCACTGTCCTCCGTCGTACTTTCACAAATCCCATGTCCCAATAGAACAGAAACACAGTAAAATGCATATCTGTATGGAGTAGAGAGCCGTTCCCCAGCTGCACAGTGTGTATCGCTACAGGTACAGCGACACGGCACTACTGGGCCACCTTTTCAGGCACCTTACATCACAATAAAAGCTCTTCAGTGGCACACGGTAGCCATTGCATTCGTTTGAAGTGGCACGTTAACGGTGAGATGTGGGCTCTACAGTAGCAGTAACGGCGCTGTGCCTTGCAGGTGGGGAGAGAGAGGCCAGTCTAGTGTTTCCACAAAGGTTTACAGCACTTTAATGATGTTGAGGGATCTGTGCAAGTGGCAGTGGTATGGAAGAAGAGGCTTTATTGCACACACATTCCCTCAGAGTTCAACAGCCTGTGATGTCTCGGCCCACACCAGAGTCCTATAGCTGCTTAGTTTAGCTTCCCCGATAGGGCTTGCGTGCCGCTGTGTCGGCCACCCAGCGGTTTCATTCGAAATGATGAGATGGAGGCGGCCTCTGTGACTTGTGTAACTGACCTGTTCCTGGTCGGTAATGAACGATCCGTGAACGATCAGGGTTCTTTTGAGCGTTATTTGGAAGGAACGGAAGGGAGGGGAGCCGCTGGGAGAAGAGCCAGTTCTTCTGGGCATGTGATTCACGGCAGCTCCTATTGGAGTGGACACAAAACAGAATGGTAGATGTAGCGCTTAATTAGACTTTTAACTTGCTGTTGTTGTCCAGACCGGTCCTGTAATGTGTCTTTGTAGGGAAACCAGAAATACGAATGAAGGAAGGAAGGGAAGGAAGAGCAATTCAATATGCATAAAATTCAAATGAGACATATACAGTATGTATACAATGTTGTGATTACTGCTATTCATTAATGAAATACTGTAGCCTATACTGCTGCTAACTCTGCGCTGCACTGATAAACCATTTAAAACAAATAATAATAATAATAATAATAATAATAATAATAATAATAATAATAATAATAATAATAATAATAATAATAATAATAATAATAATAATAATAATAATAATAATAATAATAATAATAATAATAATAATAATAATAATAATAATAATACAAATAATACAAATAATAAATAATAATAGCAATCAAATCATGATTAATCAAATATATATTTATGATCCGAAATTATAAACAAAATTATAATCAATACAGTCGCTATGTTCCTCGATGAATCATGATTTGACTATATGCCTAATGTGCCTCATTTGAATACCACCTTATGTAATAACTCATAATCTATTAAATATGAACACCACTTGATATATAGAGGCTGTTGCCTTTCTGTCATATATTTGTGTTATGGTTGTTTGGTTGTGTTGTGTTTAAAATACAAATTCTACATTAATTCATTATTTCATGGGATAATTTGCATAATATATGCGCAGATGCTGCACTGCATCCAAGGGTTACGACAGGTACCATGAACATAAGGGTTAGTACAGATTAGATGTCAGGTCACCTAAGCCAGGACGATATATACTAAGAGGATTAGCTTGCCTCCAAGCAAATGTGTTGCGCTAAATATATTGTCCATGAATGTTTATGGGATCATGCATTGTTGATATTCACAGTGAATAGCTGGGATCACATATGGAGTGGGGCATGTAGAGCACCTTTGCACGTGTGTAGTATTATAGCATTAGAATATTACATTGCCAAGTTGAGGAGTAATCTCCGAGGGCCTTTTCCTAAAGCAATGTAACAAGGTTCGAACCACGTAGTAATCGCGATTTAGAAATGTGTCCATTGGAAATACATTGCAATTGCAAGCGAGGTGGACTGGCCGGCCGCCTGAATACTTTTGACAACAAATGTTTGTTTCCGCGTCTCTGATTGGCCAGGTAATTTCTGGTCATGTGACATGTACGCCCAATCGTGGGGCCGCAAGTGTCTACACTGGTTAAGCTTAGGCACTCTTTCGAAGTTGGTTAAGGTTAGAGTTTGTCTTAGAGCATGGCGATAGAACGCCTGCCCTTCTTTCGACGGTTAAGCTTAGGCACTCTTTTGAAGTTGGTTAAGGTTAGAGTTTGTCTTAGAGCATGGCGATAGAATGCCAGGTAGTTTGCAGGCTGTTAGACCCGGAAATAGGCGCAGAACTTGCTGTCCCACGATTGGCGCACATGTCACATGACCTGGCCAATCAGAGTGCAAAACTCGCACGCGAAAACAAACATTTGTTGTCGAAAGTATTCACGCGGCCGGGAACAACAATGACGTAACCACTACACCTCCCTATTGCTGTGTTGTGAGGAGGACATGTGATGATGGGACGTACAACTTTCTCAATGTTTTCTGTGTCTCAAGAGCTCAGCCCCACCCCCAAGAAACTCTGCCAGATGAGGTCACCCGGCAGAGAACAGACCTCTGGTGAACCGTAGATACTATTTCCTCAACTACAGTTGAAAATACTCCATATACTTGGACCAATTACGACCCATGAAGCTGGAGGTCTACCTAAGAATAAGAAAGGAACATCAATATTCCGGTGTCACTGCTGCTCCCAAAATCACACCTTCATGGCAAGGGATTTTCAGGCCCAGGGATCAAAGAGTTGAATCTTGTTATATGCATCAGTGGATGCTTTCTTGATTCAGTTGCCGTGCAATTTTATGATGTGAGGCTTCATGATTATATTATATATTTAGATCAAAAGTTTGCGTTATTCGGTGCACATCACCACAGTGATTTCAGCGCCTTGGATAGAGACTATGAAGTTATAGGGCTTGATGGTAATACTCTACACAGTGATTTCAGTACCTTGGATAGAAACTATGAAGTTATAGGGTTTGACTGTAATATTCTACACAGTGATTTCAGCACCTTGGATAGAGACTATGAAGATATAGGGCTTGATGGTAATACTCTACACAGTGATTTCAGTACCTTGGATAGAAACTATGAAGTTATAGGGTTTGACTGTAATATTCTACACAGTGATTTCAGCACCTTGGATAGAGACTATGAAGTTATAGGGTTTGAAGGTAATATTCTACACAGTGATTTCAGCACCTTGGATAGCATCTATAAATCTATCTCTCTATATATCTATATATTCTTTATTTGATTGCATATTACAGTATGTATACTGATAGTAACTGAACAGACCCCATACCCTCTATTTTAAGATAATATACTAAATGTACCCCAACATGTAATTCAGGTTTAGGGGTTCTCGAGAAAGCCTCCCTTGCCTAATTGCTAGCTGTCTGTTCCAGAATATTTACCAGACCGCCAGCTTCTCACTCCACTCCTTTTGTCCTGCTAATTAGACCTTGTCTTTTTGAATTGCAGATTATCTTTTATAATTTTTTTTACCGCAGCACATCTGGGATTAGCAAGTTTGCTCATCAGCACTGTGTCTGTTCACCGTGCCTCCAATCCAAAATACATTTAAAATGGGTAGAACTGAAAAAATTAGAGAGAGAGAGAGAGAGAGAGAGAGAGAGAGAGAGAGAGAGAGAGAGAGAGAGAGAGAGAGAGAGAGAGAGAGAGAGAGAGAGAGAGAGAGAGAGAGAGAGAGAGAGAGAGAGAGAGAGAGAGAGAGGGGGATTTATTAAACATGGGGCAAAGAGAAGAGGGTGGGGGTTGAATTTTAGATCTTGTCAGTTACATAACGGGTGTGAATTGCATCTCTCAGTGTGTGAATAAGGAATAATGAGGCCATTTTTAGATGGGCTAACCTGGGAACATGTATTAAAAACCGCAAGGGGGGAGAATATGCTGCCTGTGCTTCTCATGTGGAAGAGAGTTGGGTTTCTCTTGTACTTCTTAATTTAGAGGAGTTGGGTTTTTGGCATTATAATAGCATTTATGGTATATTTAAATTTGAATATCAGACAACCATTTTAGGAGAAACCTGGAACATGTATGAAATGAAGAGTGGAGGAGAGGACTCTGCTTGGGCCTCTGAATGTACAAGAGTTAGGATTTTGCCTTGTGGTGATACTTTGGCAGTGGGGGTGTGGAGGGCGTGACAGCACCCTCTATCGCCACCTTCCCCTTACTGCACCTGTAAACATGTAACTGGGTTACATTTATGGGATTACATTTAATCCTCATGAAATAAATCAAAATGTTGTATTTGGTTATTCAATCAGGCTTACAAATATTAATTCATATTAATAAAATATGATTTATTGGAGCCTCCTAGCAATCTTCAGAAAGCGCCACGAGTGATGTATGTACTGTAATGTGTTAAGGTTCGACTATAAGACTGTAGCACAGAGAGACAAGCAAGACAACTGAACGGGTTCCAAGCCAAGGGTGTTTGATGTAAAAGACACAGAGTAGTCAGACAAGCGAGGGCTCATAGACGAGGCACGAGCCCGGGTACTCAGACAGTCCAAAGGGCAATCCAGGAGAAGCGTAGTCAGACAAGCGGCGGGTCGCAGATGATGCAGGTCACTCAGACATTCCAAAGGGCAATCCAGGAGAAGCGTCAGACGAGCGATGGTCATACACAGGATCCAGAACGAGCGCAGGGAGGGGAGCCAGGAAGAGGACTGAAGACAAGGAGGACAAGGCAGGATTAGACAAGGCAGGACGGGTACGAGAATAAAGAGGAAAGAGCACAAACTAGGACTGACTGGGTTAGCTGAAAATACAATCTGGCATTGTCTTGCAGTAGGAGCTGGGTATTAGTAGCCAGGTGATTGGTGATCGCCAGCAGCTGTGGATGCTTCAGGACCTGCCTCCACACCAGGTTCCAATCCTGCAATTTCCCCACACAGAGACAATGAGACTAGGAGACAGGGGGCATGACACACAGAGACAACGATACTAGGAGACAGGGGACATGACATAGTGGGACGTGAGTTGACTTGAGACACTTCAAAGCCTTTCCTCTATTAGACTACATGACGGTTTGAATGCATACAGTATAGGAGACATGTGTATTCCGGTTATATCTCTTTCATATTTAGATGTGTAGCTTAATGTTATGCATTAATACATAGTAGCTACACATAATGGCAGGTTATTTTTTTTTTATCCTTTTTTTTCTATGCTTTTCCTCCCATCCCAATTTAGTCGTTATGCCAATTCCCCCCCTCCCCTACCTGGTCGTTGTGCGCATGTTCCCCCTACTGGTCGGTACAAGAGAACCCTGAAGTCTACCACATGCTTCCCACAACACATGCGGAGACAGCCAGCGGCTCTCTTTTCACCTGGCAGCGAGGACTCTCATTGGTGAAGTGTAACGCGTGGGAGGTCACGCTGCCTTCACCACTTCCTGCCTTTCGCTGAGCAGGCGCCCAGACCTGACCTGTAGGCGTCGCTGTCCACAACGCCAGATTACCACCCATGACTTCCCTCCCGCTAACTCAGCCAAACGAGTAAGTATATGACGATCGGCCCAAGCCGCAGGGCAATGCTGACTCCGGGAGTCGAGACCGCAGCCTCTTGCATTGGTGACGAGCGCAATCTCCGCTACGCCACCCGACCGCTTATAATGGCAGGTTCTTCACCTGAACTAGCTTTAGTTCCCTCTCTTAATAATGATAATAATAATAAAAGTTATTTATATCTTAATAATGATAATATTAATAAACGTTATTTATATAGCACCTTTCGTACGCAAATTGCAGCCCATAGTGCTTTGTTGCAGTGATGTAGACACAAAATAGACTTAGGCATAAAATGAGCATAGAATTGGCATAATTCTCTTAACCTGCGCCCCCAAAAGTGGCCATTTTAGTTAACATTTTTGAGGACTGCGGGGCGGCTACGTGGCGTAGTGGGCAAGGCGCTCGCCACGAAATCTGGAGACTCCACATTTGCTTTCAGTTTAGCTGGTCGTTCATACTAATACACATTGGCCATATTAGGGGGTGGGAAACTGATGGGTGGGGATCGGGCGTTGTGGACAGCGACTCCTACAGGTCGGTTGGTGCGCCTGCGCAGTAGAATCAGGAAGTGTCGGGGGCAGCGTGAGCCTCCCACGCGTTACTCCTCGCCACTGAGAGATCGAGCTGCGCAGGTGAAAAGATGCGACTGCTGTTACCTCAAGTACCGGAGGGGACTTGTGCTATGTATGACTTAGTTCACATTGCAGCCGGCTTGTGGGAGGCAAGAAACAGCGTTCGTGACAGGGGAGGGTTGAATTGGATGATACGAAATTGGGATGGGAGAAAATATAGAAAATGGGAGAAAAAGTGGATAATTTTTTTTTTTTTTTGAGGACTGCATACTTTTGCAAACCAAAACAACATACTTTATACTTATAGCACATGTATGACCCTGGTCTCTTTTGAAAGATGACATTCTGAAGTTTCTGATTCCACTTGTTTCTCAAGTTTTTCTGTAGTAGTTAGTAGTCCAGAGGTAGTATTTCCCCAGAAGGTGGTATGGCTTATGTAGTACATGTCAAAATTTCATAAAGATCCATTCAGAAATGAGTGATTAGGAGTGATTTTGGTAAACTGTGTACAAAAGAAAAACTCAGTTTTCTCATAGACTTCAATTAATTCGGCTGTTTTTCTCTTCCTGTTTTCGCTCGTTAGTTTTTCACCTAGATCCCTGATTCATACATCCCCATATGGGGTATCATTGGAAAGCCACACGCATTGGCTACAACCCTCCACAATCATTTTCGAGATCGCCAAAAGATTGACGGAACTAGAGCCCCAAGAGTCGGGAGTGGTATTTTGCACAATATCGTGTACTTTGCACAAGCCTCAAATACCGGCATGTAACTCGAGAATGCACACCCGAGCCACTAGTGGTCGCCAAAGTGCCATTGGGCAAATCGTCCTAAAAAGGTTAAGAGGATTTATAGACAGGTATAAAATGATGAATCATTCAAATCTATGAAACATGATTATATATACTGTAATAGATTTATGTCATTAAATCTATATACAAAAATAAAGATTGTATCTTATATTGTTCACTCAGGTGTGATGAACAGTATTGTGGTGATTTTCTGCTTATCGATAGCGACCTATAGAATACTCTCGCGCAATAGTGAAGAGAATCGGTGCGTGTGGAATACTTTTACAGAGACAAAACGTACCAAGATGGATAGATCTTCCAAAAGTTGTTTATTTCGCGGCACTGTTTTCCCTTTGGCGAATGATATACGACGTTGCAAGTTAGCTTTGCTTAGAGGCGGTAGTCATATTTCAGCTAGTAAGTGAAACACTGCGTGAATCTTCTATAACTCAGCATGTCATCCAGACATTTCAGGGCCATTAGTGAGTCTGAGAAAGAGATAACATTTAGTCTCTGTTCAAAGTAAACGCAGTGGTTACACCAAAACAAAACAAACAATTAGATCATGTAGACTAGACTTCCTGCATGGTGTCATGTCACTGAAGTCATATACCGCAGTGATGACATTGCTGTATTGTGCACGACATCACATTACCACCCATGCACTGTCTTACCCAGAGGAATGTAAATGCTATGATATGATAACTAGTTAATCACCGAAATAGCCCTTAGCCATGCCGCTGGAGAGGGAATTGTTCATATCATCTGCACTAGTGAGGGTTTTGACCCTGAACTCTAGCCCTGTGCATGACCCAGGTCAATCGCTAAGCTCCTGTTACTCATTCACATGTGCACAAATGGGCACATACATGTTCACAAACACCATGAACACATACACACTGTGTGCAAACACACACACACACACACACAAATGAGCTTGCATGTGCACACACACATAAGCACACGACAGCGGCTGGCTCAGTAGGAGAGCCTGTCAGCAGATCTGTGATGTGTCTGGCTCATCTCAGACCACTGGATAGCCAACATGTGCCCCAGGTCTCTATCCCTGTCGGTCCACATCACGTCAACTGAGACCCGGCTGCCGACAAAATTATGCTTCTCGTCGTGGCTTTTCTCCTGGTCAGCAGTCCAGGATTAGCATATACCTCCTGCTCATAAACCTGCCCTCCAGGGGGGCCCACCTCTGATAATGTACAGCTTACACCGTCATCATCATTCATGTTGTTTCAGCATCCTGAGTATAGAATAATAATAAAACAATTCCTCACTCCGTTTATTTATTTTTAATTTTTTAATTCTTGTGTGCCGTTGTAATCTTTTCTTTGCCAGTGGGGCGGAATGAGTGCAGGTAGAGGGGAAAGGCAGAGACCTCAGTCCACTGTGCCGCGCAAAGAATACAGACCGCTCTCGTCTTCCATGTTGGGTGAGACAGCGATCGCTGTATTGCAAAACTACGGTTCATCATGTATGCAAAAGATAAACAAAAATGTCATAAATGTATGTTTTATTACTGGATCTTGTAACCGAGTCACAGTGGAACAGTAACATGGACAGTGATATCATGCCTTTCCAGTGTTTTGCCTACTCTACCGGTGGTGAGTAGTGGTTACCAATGATTACAGACAGCCATGTTGGAAGAAATATAACTTTACTGCAAAGCCTCTAGTCTCCTAATTCTAAACCTTGCCAGCAGCCATTTTGTCATCATCACTAGATGTGCTGCAGGTGTAACTGCGTCTCTGAGGGTTTTTAACGACAAACCAATTCCCTCCTCTGATGAATGATCATCCCTGCCACGTTATTATTGCGTTCCGTAACTCTGGAATGAGAGGGAGGAGGAGATAAAATCGGCAAAGTGTTCACAGTAAATCGCCTGCATTGCGAAAATGTACGATGCTAATAAAACTATCCCGAAAACAATATCTTAATATAAACAATACTGGCTTTGAGAGCTACAATGGAGTTGTAGAAATGCCGTCATGGTATTTTTAACCTGTCATATGCAATGATAAATGACACGCATAAAAATATGGGTCCGCTCTCACTGGGTGTTTGCACCGCCAAGGCGAACCTAGACGTCAAAGTCCTCATTAACTCAAAAATTTTCGTAGATTAACACTTTCACTGCCACTCACGAGCGGGAGAAAGAAATATCAGATCAACGCAAGATTTGATATGTAGTGTTCTTACCTTGTCTCTGATGTAATGCAAAAAAAATAATCCAATTATCTGATCGCCATTCCAAATACTGCTCGTGGAGGTCCGTCCCATGTTGTACGGCATTGCATATGAAGGGGGGGGGGGGGGGGGGGGCAGCCTCGCAGATGTATCGTTGTAAACGCTCGTCCTGCCGGAGTATTTAAACCATGCCCGCATGGCTCAGATCGGCCCAGAAAAGAAACTACATCATTTCTAATGGAGGGCAATACCGACTGGAAGGCGTAGGCGGCGGTATTTGCCCTTTGCGAGCTCAGACCCCTTCCCAATGATAACATCAGGCTGGATGGATGAAACATTTATGGATATAGCTAATAAAATAAATAACGATTAAAACCGAATTTTCTCATGATTGGCGCTGAACGGTTGGCGAGTTAACCCGACTTTTCTCGTGATTGGCGCAGAATGAGTTAAGGTAGATACATTAATATGCGATTAATCGCAAGTTAACTATGGACAATCATGCGATTAATCAGATTAAATATTTAATCGATTGACAGCACTAGTATCTATATATCCACACAGAAAGCAGCGGCTGTTGTTGTTGTTGTTGTTGTTGTTGTTGTGTTGTTGTTGTTGTTGTTGTTGTTGTTGTCATCGTCAACCATCATATTTAACTTAGATGTATCCCATGATGCATTGGTCGAATCAGAGGCTGTGTTGCTCAATGCGCGAAAGGGCCCATCAAAAAGGACATGCGCGATTGGATAACGTGAGACCCATCTGCTATGGGTTGGGCAACAAACAAAGAAGTACAGTATGAGGATGTGGAAATATATTTCATAGATAATTGTATGCTAATATTAAATCAATCTGATGCTTTGAAGACACAACCGTTGAATATTAGGTTAAAAATACAACATTTTCCAGACGTCCGGTATAAACCACACCCACTTCCGGCCTTCTATCCGAATACAGATACAGATCATGTTGTTGGTTGAACAGACATCTCCCCCCTACCCCCTATATAGTTGAAGCTATGAAAGCGTCATTCCCTCTGTGTTAGATAAAAGGAGTGCATGCTTTGTGTGTTCACACCGACGGCATTAGCTCTGTCTGGCCTGACGGATGAGGAGTCCTGGTTGAAGGTGGCTTCTGAGGGCTGCGCTGGGCTCTCATTAGGAGTAAAGGCAGGCAGCTCGACGCCAAGGCACAGAGCACTCTGTTGTCCCTGCCACAGCCTGGAGAAAAACACAAGGACCACTCCATCTCACACAGCTACTGTACACCAGCATGCATACAGCATGCACATACATAAGAAGTGCACGCACGCAAATATTCACATGAACAGACCTTCCCAAAATGGTCGCATATTGGCATGAATAAAAACACCATGCAGGCGTGATCTTTAGATGTCCGTTTGCGACACACTATTCTGTATTGGATTCAGTCCTTTAGGATTGCATGCAAAGTTGTATTGCCCGAAGTAGTGAGTAAATCGGTCCTTACTAATGGAAACCTATGAAATGTTAATTTCTAATCAAAAGATGCATACTAATATGAGTCAAAAGGTACAGGCTGTCAGCGACTAAATTCATTGCTGCTGTGTTATAATGTTGGAAAGGTCTCAGTAGAGGCTTCCAGTTTACCCTTGAGCTTCAGTATTTGAACAAATTAATGAATTTGTGAACACAAAGCGAAAGGGGCTGTGATGAAAATGGTTGGGGGAAGTAATCATAAGTGCTTATCAGTCACAGGCGTCTTCAATAACATTGTAGCAATATCTGAGCATAATTAGCATAGCGTAGCTCGACCTGTGGAATGTCGCTTAATACTTCTTGCACCGCTGGGAAAGACGTTTATACAACTTGGTTTAATCCAAAAGTCTGTTTAATGAACTTTGTATAATGAAATAAAACATTCAGGGGATGTCTAGACACTCATTATTCTCCATAATTAAGTCAAAACTATGGGAGGCATTCTGGGTCAAAAAGGGTAATTGCTAACACTCTAACAAGCCTCGCACGTCGAACTTCCGCATTCAGTTAGACTTGTGACACTGTTGGCTCTCCCTCTTCTCATTTCCCCATGTGGAAGGCCCTGATTGGATAAACGTGATGCTAGTTGACATCTAATGGGTGAATGTGCGATATAGCACCTTTAAAAGTGGGTCCCATCACCCAATGCAATGCAATATTCAGATGCATACAATCAATACTGTGCAATGCTTCCTGTGCACTCGCAGAGACCGCAATGGCGTAACGTGATACACTCGCTCAGCCATTGATTGTGTTTTGAGCACTCACTGCGTGTGGCGGGAAAACACACACAAGTAGCAGGGATCCAGGCGGCCAAACGGAAACTGGAAACTGTCGTGTTTCAAGTCAGATCCGGAAGTCATTAACAATCAACTGCTAATCAAAGTCATTAGTACTAGAGACCCATAATTGCTTACTACAGTATCTGATACGGGAGCATTAGTCTGTCGAAAATGGAGGCACTGATCGATACCCCCCACCACAGAGTTTCTTCCTGGCAAGCGCCGGTACCCCTGTAATGAAACTGGCACGCCAACCAACCACAAACGAGGCCTGTGGCTGAAAACCAATCATTATTAATAGTATAAGTTAATAGTATAAGGAGATGCGTCGGGGTGCGGCTGGTTTCTTGCGCTGCTGACCAAGCTGGAATAAGTATATATATATATATTTTTTTATAATGTTTTTGGTAGATTTTTATTTGTTTGTACTACCGGGCAGTCCGTTAGAGTGAG
>NC_140172.1:123113077-123123077 GCF_963971535.1 Notolepis coatsorum | reverse complement strand
TAGCTCGCCACTTAGGTGACAGCTAATGGGGATCCTTTTTAAACAATAAACAATGTCCCACATTGTGTTTCACATGGACCCAATAGGAGTCAATAGGGATTCGTATCGTTTCAATTAAATGCGTCTGCATTTGTCCCGGGGACCTTTCTCTATGGGACATGCCTACTTTCATGTCATTTATAAACCTAACCTTTACCTTAAATATGACCTCAACCTCACGCCGAACTCTAACCTCAACTAGAGATGTCTTTCTGTTACCGGGACATCCAACAAAACTATTTATTTCATATTTCTTTACAATACTTTGATTTCTCATCGTTTACCATGGAATGGAAGCACCGTTGCATGGGCAGGATGCCACTGGGAGGCTCTGCGTCCGTCAACAACATTCTGAAAGTCACGTCTCGAGTTGAGCAAGGCGTGCCGTGTGTAAAGTTTCATAGCCACACGTCCAAACCGTCCGGCTTCGATTAGGCAATTTGTTTCCAATTTAACAGGGGAAATATCTTCCCCAAAACACGCGGTTAAGCTGTGCTCATCTGAAAGGTGCCAAGCCGCCTCAGGCTGCCTCCGCGTGCTTCTCCCCAACAGCTGCCGAGCGCTGCAGGCGGGAAGAGAGGTGGAAACTCAACTGCTTTCAGTAATATGCCGCGTGACTGATTCATGTTTGACCAGCTTGTTGTTATCTGTCCTCTGTTTGACTTCAAAGTTGTTTCATATCCCCCCCTCTGTGACGCTGGCAACTGTGTTGAACCTGAACAGGAGAACGTGTTCATCTTCATCTATGTTTTTTTCTTTTTTTGCAATTGTGAACAATAGCCAAGGCAGATATACAGTCACATCCAGTCGGCTAATAATGTAGTTCACTGCAGTCCATGAGCGATGCGATCAGGAGGTGGTATGTGGTCTGTTTTCACCAAATATGAATGTCTGCATTCCTACAGCACATTTCTAGTAGGCTACTGGTGTGGGGTAAATCTCATTCCTATTGAAATATGTTCCTACCCAACTTCCTGGTTGAACAACTAACGTGAACAATTTACAATATATAAAGTTCATACAGGTATGCACATTACATACACATAACATCAATCTGTCATCATATGTACAGTTGCCACTGTATTTAGGAATACAATCATTAGCTAACAAGCTAGCTGTTAGCTAGTGAGTGGACATAGCAAGCCATGTAGGCTACAGTGCTAAGCTAATGTCATATCAAGACAAACTGAAATAATATCCAGTGAAAATGGTTGTATACAGGGTGCGATTTGTTACATCTTTATGTAGGCCATACAATTACAGTTATATCCACATAAAATACACATCTCATAAAGCAATGCAACAGAAAGTCGTGTCCTGTTTAGTTTGTTTTTCTAAATCAAGCGATTCGCCCTCAAACACTTGCAATACAATTAAATTAACATACAAATCGTATCCCGGCAACCCCCGGGATATATATGGACTGTATATATTGTTAGTTTTTTACGTTTACATTACATCCAATCCCTCACCAGTGCCATAACCCATAGACCCACAGAGGACCACAATATATACCATGATGTATAGTATATGATCATGCTCATCAATGTCTCTCTTCCTTCCCCTCCTCTCTCTCCTCTCCGCCTGTGTCTCTGTCCAGGAGACTACGTGGTGCTGACGGTCTTCTTTGACCTGAGCAGAAGAATGGGCTACTTCACTATCCAGACCTACATTCCCTGCACCCTGATTGTGGTCCTCTCTTGGGTCTCCTTCTGGATCAACAAAGACGCTGTGCCTGCCAGGACATCCTTGGGTAAGTAGGACACCTATCGCACCGTATTCACCTACCAGGTCTGTGGGGCTGGACGACATGGGCGTAACACAGTTTTAGTGTTAGTTAGTCCTAGTTTTAATAGTATTTGCAGACTTAGTTTTCCAATACAACTTACAAGTAAGGTGTCTTGTCTTGTAAGACGATTTTCATGGTGCTATTTTGTTCAAAGTATAACTTTTTTAATACTGTTGCAAGCAACAATTTAATTTTATTTTATGCAAAGCACCTCTATGTCCTCTCTGTGCATTCAGTAGGAACCTATCTGGCTGTACGTTAGCCTAGCTTAGCACAATTAATAGAAGTGTAGCGGCGAGCCTAGCTAAGGATCATTTTTGATGGTTTCATGCCGGCACTTCACTGCACATTGAGGTTTCAGTCCCTCTGTTTTGTCCTCGATGTAAGAAAAGCCATATTTAATGTAGTCAGTGTTGTATTTGCATTTTGCCGTGTGCTGGAATTTTCTGGAGGGTATTGTCACAACAATGCTGGCAGCAAACACGCACTGCGTCATGGGAAATGCACGTCCTTCAAAATAAAAGCACAGCATCAGAAATTCGGTCAACTTTTTCCCTCAACCCCCCCCCCTCCCCCATGCACACAGCCGTGACCCACTGAAGAACCACGATGCTAAAACATATATTATATCGTATCATATATTATACACCTATGAACACAAACTTTGTTGAAGTAAGAAGTCAAAATTACACTTGTTGCCCTCCTTGTCCCTTCCCTTCCCCTCTCCCCCTCTCCCCCTCTCCCCTGCTATCCTCTCCTCTATCCCATTTTCCCTTCCACTCTTCTCTTCCACCGACCCGCCCACACCCCCTCCCTTCCTCCCCTCCTCCGAGACAAGGCAGCTGCGAAGGAATCTAGTCCATCTTGATTAGAAGGGCCTATCCCTGCACATGTGTTTTTATGCATGCCTTAATGAGGCATTAATTATGCAATACAGCAGGGGAGATGCGTCGTAGATGCAGCCTCAGCGCAATAATAATGCAGTCGGCCACTTCACTCAAGGCACAAATGGGATGAGAGATGTTTAAAAGAAAGAAGAAGAAGAAGAAGAAGAAGAAGAAGAAGAAGAAGAAGAAGAAGAAGAAGAAGAAGAAGAAGAAGAAGAAGAAGAAGAAGAAGAAGAAGAAGAAGAAGAAGAAGAAGAAGAAGAAGAAGAAGAAGAAGAAGAAGAAGAAGAAGAGGGGTTTTGAGGAGATTTGTCAGCTCTTGAACCTGCCCTTGATATCCTAAGGGGAGGACGTCTTCAGAGGATGCGGCACTCCAATGCAGCACTGTAGTCCTCGGTCAGCCCCCCCCCCCCCCCCATCCCCTAAGCCCCCAAGGCTCTAAAACCCTGACCCTCTGTCCTCGCAGTGCAATCATTAACGAGCTTCCCTGAATGTAAAGCGATCCTGGACTCCTCTAACATCCACCGACGTCGAGGCAGAATGCTTTATATGGCAAGCTTATCGCAATCACTACATTGTTTTTAATCACCGGAGGAATAAGGTCGTTGGGGGTTTTCTCTCAAATTGCAGATTGCGTCATTTTCGTCTTCCCCCCTGTGGTTCTCGGTTAGAATAATTTGCATAATAATAACCCGGCTATTAAATTGCCTGCCACAATTTGTTCGAGGCACCGAGCATCTTCATTTCCGTCAGCGAATGATAGCGGCGAGGTAAACACAGGAAACCAGTTGGCCAGGGAGAGGATTAATGGTGATGACATAAATCTTAATCCTTCGATGCCATCGGGCGAAATATCAAAATCACTCAGGATTGCAGCGACGTTAAGCTCGAAGCATAACGATGCACCTCACTCCCACGGTAAAGATAGGCACGCGTTGCAGATCAGCCCTCATAGACATTAGTTGACAAGATAAGATCCCCCTGTGGTCTATTAGTAGAGAGGATCTGTCTGGTCGGTTGGTTGGTTGGTTGGTTGGTTGGCTGGCTGGCTGGCTGGCTGGCTGGCTGGTTGGTTGATGAGCAGCTGTCTGTTGGTGTTAGTATGTCACTGCTGGGGGCTGCAATCTGTCAGTGTGTGTGCGCTTTTTATTAAAAGGTTACTTCCTTGTGTGTCGTGGCCACGCCCCCATCCACATCATCACACGCGACAGGGAGACAGAGAGAGAGAATGAGAAGAGAGATCTGTCAATAAACAGAGAAAGAGAGAGAGATATCACAGATGGTGGATAATGATAGAGGGATACTAGTATGTCTCTATATCCGACCTCTATGTCGAGGTCGGCTGAACTCAAAACCACCATGTGGATCAGGGGGAGAGTGAAACAGCCCTCGCGTATGGGCGTAACGCTCAGACGTCACACGGTCAAGTGTTTCTAGCAATTATACAGCCTCTCTCTGTGTATTTTGTAATCCGTTTCGTCCCTCCACTAATCCATAAAGCATTCCAGAGATCCGTCTTCTGGAGTAATTATTCGCCATTATTATTACTAAATAGTTTGATTTCCATCAGTTCCTGTGAGTATATGGATAATTAAACTAACCTTAATAACCACAGGAATATTGTATATATGTATTGTACTAGTTACATATATATATATATATTCACATTACATTTAATTATCTATATACAAATTACATAAATACAGATTACAGATCCGTCATTTGTCAAAGGCATTCCTATGTAAATGTGCCATTGCGACTTCCGACTGATTCTGTGAGAGCACGTCACATACAGGTATACTGTATTGCAGTGTACAGTATAATACTGTACAGTGTTCCCCTTTCAAATGGAAGAACCAGTCCCTCCAGGGCTTTCCTGAGTAGTTACGTGACCCAAGCTGTTGGAATTTGTAGTGGGTTTTCTAATATGAATTTCTCACATTAGAGGAGGATAGTTTATATGGTTGATGAAAGCAGGCATGTATGTCTTGTCCAATCAGTCGTATATCTTCAGTCGTTTGCGTTCCTCTGTTAGAGTCAATCAGTGTCTGTTCTGTTTACTCAATCAGTCTTTTATCTTCAGTAGTTTGCGTCCCTCTGTTAGAGTCAATCAGTGACTGCTCTGTTTACCTGGCACTAATTTTGTACTTAGATAATACCACGGTATGATCCAATTTAAACTATGATACTAATGATACTGATACTGACATATACTGTAGTCCTAGTGTCACAATATTCTCTTCTTCCATGTTTTTAAATAAATATTCCAAATGATCACCTCAAACTCACCCTTGGTCTTAGGAGGCTCAATACCGGTTTCACTTACAGCATGGGGAGGGGTTTGCACCAAACTGAAGCGTGTCTCAAGATAGTCGTGTTCAAACTTGCAACATAATTTCGTCTGCGTGACACAGGCTCCTGTGTTATTTTTCGCACTCATCCTTGAATACAATTGTAATAGAATTGAGATTTATTATTTAGGATCAGTGGCCTCTGTCTATATTGATACATCTAACATTGTTTCCATGCATTCAAAATGCACTATAATGTCTACACCACAGCATTCTATTAGGCTCTCAACTCTGATGACAGTTAAAATCGCTGCCATCCGCTCCTCCAGGATGGTCAGCTGGACAGGCGAGCCGGAAACCTGTGTGTGTGTGTACATCTGTCCAACCAAGGCCACTGCCTCCATGACCGTTGCACAAATTGCCCTTTTTATTTGTATTGTCTTTGCAGTAAGACAAAATAAGTCCTCAACTCTGGGTTGGAGCCATAGGGAACAACAACAGACATATGTAGCTAGAAAGCATGTTATTGTGACATTAAAGAGCAACAACACCACAAATGTATCCATTCAGACTGCCATCTAATGGTTAAATACATTACTACTGCTACTGCTACTGCTACTGCTACTGCTACTGCTACTGCTACTGCTACTGCTACTGCTACTACTGCTATTGCTTCTGCTTCTGCTATTGCTATTGCTATTGCTATTGCTATTGCTATTGCTATTGCTATTGCTATTGCTATTGCTATTGCTATTGCTATTGCTATTGCTATTGCTATTGCTATTGCCATTGCTATTGCTACTGCTATTGCTACTGCTATTGTTATTGCTATTGCTATTGATATTATTGCTATTGCTATTGCTATTGCTATTGATATTATTGCTATTGCTATTGCTATTGCTATTGCTATTGCTATTGCTATTGCTATTGTTATTGTTATTGCTATTGTTATTGCTATTGCTATTGCTATTGCTATTGCTATTGCTACTGCTATTGCTATTCTTATTGCTATTGCTATTGCTATTGCTATTGCTATTGCTATTGCTATTGCTATTGCTATTGCTATTGCTATTGCTATTGCTATTGCTATTGCTATTGCTATTGCTATAGGGAGGTGTAGTGGTTACATCATTGTTGTTTCCGGCCGGTCCACCTCGCTTGGAGTTGCATATTTCCAATGGACACATTTCTAAATTGTCTCGTTTAAAACAAATAAAGCATGAACATTGGCATGGTGTACCTTTGTGTGTGTATTCATCCACAATCTATAGCTCAACATGAAACAATTAGCAATTAATCGTAAAATAATTACGTATAATTTTATTTAAACCAAAAATGCTTAAACAATAATGTTAGTGATAGAAGGGAACTCATTTTGTGCAAAAATGGAAAGCTTGCCAATGTTCATGAGGCAGAATTATTACAATAGCTGCGTGGGAAACTAAAGTGACGTCAGGCCACACCTCCCTATTGCCACTGCTATTGCTATTGCTATTGCTATTGCTATTGCTATTGCTATTGCTATTGCTATTGCTATTGCTATTGCTATTGCTATTGCTATTGCTATTGCTATTGCTATTGCTATTGCAATCTGCTATTGGCTGATGTTGGTGCCAGGTGATGTCATCACAAATAGAATTAACAGGTACCTACTTCACCTGGCTGGCACCAAGATCCGGCAATACATCATAAGGGTGCTTTGTGCCTCACAAAACGCCCATGTCCTGTCTTATTCGTGTGTGGGCAACTAGTTCCTTGAGCGTGGTCTGGGGGTCTCAGTCTGTGACAGACATTTGCTGAACAGTATGCGCTCTTTTCTCGCAGGCATCACCACCGTGCTGACCATGACCACGCTGAGTACCATTGCCCGGAAGTCCCTCCCCAAGGTCTCCTACGTGACGGCCATGGACCTGTTTGTCTCTGTCTGCTTCATCTTCGTCTTCGCCGCGCTGATAGAGTACGGAACGCTGCACTACTTCGTCAGCAACCGGAAGCCCAGTGCCAAGAAGGACAAGAAAAGGAAGAACCCGGTGAGTGTTCTTCCCGGGAACTCCATCAAACGGGTCCTCCGCTCTGCCAGTGTTACTCAAAACAGTAACTAGTATTGTAATAACTCCGACAATCAATGGTGGAAAGTATTTTTACTTGAGTACAATTTTGAGCTACTTGTACTTTACGGGAGTATTTTCATTTTAGGGGACTTTATACTTGTACTCCTACATTTCAAAGGATATATTGTACTTTTTACTCCACTACATTTATCTGAAGGCATCAGTTACTAGTTACTTTGAAGACAAGGTGGCAAAAACGTACAGTATGAAGATTATATACTTTCACATTTGAAGCCTGTCAACTTCAAGAGGACGTAATCAGAGCAGCATACCTGGACCACATACAACCACTTTAACATAACCTTTAATTAGAGCAGCATAACTGGACCACATACAACCACTTTAACATAACCTTTAGAAGTCAATGGGATTGAAATTGGAATACACAAACGTCATGTAGAAGTACATTCAATAGCAATTACTTCTCTACTTTTACCAGAATACTCATTTATCTGGGTATTTCTACGTTTACTTCATTAAAGTGAAGGAACTGCAGTACTTCTTCCACCACTTCAGACAAGTATCTAGCATGAAGAAAAAGAAACAGTGGTATATAAAGTACATGGCCTGTCCCCATGGTTTCATCAGAATGTGCATTGATGCGTTCCATATAGTCAACAGCCTTCAGGTTAGAGGTGAAGGATTTCAGCAACTTTCTAGTTGTTTTCTTGCAGTATTGTCAAAGCCTCTGATGCTGATTAGTGCCCCTAAGGGAGCATCTCCCTCGTGTGACTCGGTGGCCAACGCTGTCAGGCTGTCAGCCTGGACCTGTCCTTAATCCAGGCCAAGCATCTGTCAGCCTGGACCTGTCCTTAATCCAGGCCAAGCATCTGTCAGCCTGGACCTGTCCTTAATCCAGGCCAAGCATCTGACAGCCTGGACCTGTCCTTAATCCAGGCCAAGCATCTGCCACGGCTGTGATTTAGACCACGGTGGTCGTGTGACAGAGGAAAGTGTCTTATAGGGACCTCCATCCCACAAGACATCAGGAGATTCCACTATACTAGTTGTCGAGGTCTGTCTGTCTGTCTGTCTGTCTGTCTGTCTGTCTGTCTGTCTGTCTGTCTGTCTGTCTGTCTGTCTGTCTGTCTGTATGTCTGTCTGTCTGTCTGTCTGTCTGTCTGTCTGTCTGTCTGTCTATATATATATATATATATATATATATATATATATGATATGACAGACAGACAGACAGACAGACAGACAGACAGACAGACAGACAGACAGACAGACAGACAGACAGACAGACAGACAGACAGACAGACAGACAGACAGACAGACAGACAGACAGACAGACAGACAGACAGACAGACAGACAGACCTCAACAACTAGTATAGTGCTCCTGATGTCTTGTGGGATGGAGGTCCCTATAAGACACTTTCCTCTGTCACACGACCACCGTGGTCTAAATCACAGCCGTGGCAGATGCTTGGCCTGGATTAAGGACAGGTCCAGGCTGACAGATGCTTGGCCTGGATTATATATATATATATATATGTCTGTCTGTCTATGTATTGGTCTGTCTGTCTATCCATTTTATCTTGGCCTGATTCTCAAAAGGTGAAGACCAAGTCAAGGGTTTGGTACAGTACTCTCTAGAGGTTAGAAGTCGAGAAGTTAAAATGCGAGACTAAACGCGGGGCCAGCACGAACAGTGTGCACCGTATAGGAGAAAGACAGCCAGACTATAGCAAGGTGGTGAACTTTACTCTACTTGGCTGGAGTTGGCTCCTTCACAGCTCTGGATACTGGAACTTGGGTGAGCGGGTGTAAAACGCTCTACTTTCCGTGTAACCAAGGTCTTGCTGCGGAGCCTGAAGCGAATGCATCGCTGGATGAGTGAGTAATGAACTGAAGGTGTGATGCCAGTTCGCCGTCTCTTAGGGGAGGTTCTAGGTTCCTCACATGGCCTGCCAAGGATGCACAAAGGGAGGGAGCAGGCAAGGAAAGGAAGCCTTTGACTGAAATCCTTTTGATCTTCATGAATAGTTAGGACTATAAAATGAATAAGGAGATTGAGGAAATGAAGAGAGACAAGGGGAAAAAAAGTTGAAAAGTTATTTCCATTTCATATAAGCCCTCAAGTTCTAAAGTTTCAAGTTTGTTTTTATTTGTCACATATAAAGGTACATGTACTTCACAGCCTTTCTGAGTCCTGTGTAGTTCTGCTTCTCTGAACGTGCTGAGAGGGTGTCCTATTTCAATGGTGTGATACATTTTCTGAAAGGTGTAATGTATGTTAACATAACACAACACAACAGCAGCTTATTTATAAGCAGTATGCTGACTGTCTGCATACTGGAACTGATAACATGTTTTGTTGATCCACTTGATTTCAATTAATGTAAAAAAAAATAACTATAAATGTTCCTTCCCCCCCCCCCCCCCCCCCCAGATGATTCTGATAAAGAACATCTATATATTGCACAAAAAAACATGCCGCTTGCCCGCTTCCACTGATCGTATTAATCATTCCAACATTGTACCAGTGGTAGATATTTATAGATGCACCTGGTCTAAAGAGTTATATATCTTACCATCTACCCCCTCCAGTGTGTTTATATGTACTGTATGAATGCATTTATGTATAACATACTCTTCCCACTTTCAGATATCTTATTGCTATACATTCTGTGTGTGTGTGTGTGTGTGTGTGTGTGTGTGTGTGTGTGTGTGTGTGTGTGTGTGTGTGTGTGTGTGTGTGTGTGTGTGTGTGTGTGTGTGTGTGTGTGTGTGTGTGTGTGTGTGTGTGTGTGTGTGTGTGTGTGTGCGTGCGTGCGTGCGTGCGTGCGTGCGTGCGTGCGTGCGTGCGTGCGTGCGTGCATGTTGGTGAGAGTGTGCCTGCGTGTTTGTTTGTCTGTTTACTTTGTCGTCGTCTTTGT
>NC_140172.1:122959477-123112877 GCF_963971535.1 Notolepis coatsorum | reverse complement strand
GTTGGTTGGTTGGTTGGTTGGCTGGCTGGCTGGCTGGTGGTTGATGAGCAGCTGTCTGTTGGTGTTAGTATGTCACTGCTGGGGGCTGCAATCTGTCAGTGTGTGCGCTTTTTATTAAAAGGTTACTTCCTTGTGTGTCGTGGCCACGCCCCCATCCACATCATCAACGCGACAGGGAGACCAGAGAGAGAGAATGAGAAGAGAGATCTGTCAATAAACAGAGACAGAGAGAGAGATATCACAGATGGTGGATAATGATAGAGGGATACTAGTATGTCTCTATATCCGACCTCTATGTCGAGGTCGGCTGAACTCAAAACCACCATGTGGATCAGGGGGAGAGTGAAACAGCCCTCGCGTATGGGCGTAACGCTCAGACGTCACACGGTCAAGTGTTTCTAGCAATTATACAGCCTCTCTCTGTGTATTTTGTAATCCGTTTCGTCCCTCCACTAATCCATAAAGCATTCCAGAGATCCGTCTTCTGGAGTAATTATTCGCCATTATTATTACTAAATAGTTTGATTTCCATCAGTTCCTGTGAGTATATGGATAATCTGCATGATATTACTGTACATCAGCTATATGCTTTTAAACTAACCTTAATAACCACAGGAATATTGTATATATGTATTGTACTAGTTACATATATATATATATATATATATATATATATATATATATATATATATATATATTCACATTACATTTAATTATCTATATACAAATTACATAAATACAGATTACAGATCAGCCAAGGTTGTTTTATTAGAATCTGTTAAAAGCACAAAACTGACAAAAGTCCGTCATTGTCAAAGGCATTCCTATGTAAATGTGCCATTGCGACTTCCGACTGATTCTGTGAGAGCACGTCACATACAGGTATACTGTATTGCAGTGTACAGTATAATACTGTACGGTGTTCCCTTTCAAATGGAAGAACCAGTCCCTCCAGGCTTTCCTGAGTTGTTACGTGACCCAAGCTGTTGGAATTTGTAGTGGGTTTTCTAATATGAATTTCTCACATTAGAGGAGGATAGTTTATATGGTTGATAGAAAGCAGGCATGTATGTCTTGTCCAATCAGTCGTATATCTTCAGTCGTTTGCGTTCCTCTGTTAGAGTCAATCAGTGTCTGTTCTGTTTACCCAATCAGTCTTTTATCTTCAGTAGTTTGCGTCCCTCTGTTAGAGTCAATCAGTGACTGCTCTGTTTACCTGGCACTAATTTTGTACTTAGATAATACCACGGTATGATCCAATTTAAACTATGATACTGATGGTCCTGATACTGATACTGACATATACTGTAGTCCTAGAGTCACATATATTATCTTCTTCCATGTTTTAAATAAATATTCCAAATGATCACCTCAAACTCACCCTTGGTCTTAGGAGGCTCAATACCGGTTCACTTACAGCATGGGGAGGGGTTTGCACCAAACTGAAGCGTGTCTCAAGATAGTCGTGTTCAAACTTGCAACATAATTTCGTCTGCGTGACACAGGCTCCCGAGAAAAGTGGAATAAGTCCAGTGCCTCTCGTGTTATTTTCGCACTCATCCTTGTAATTGAATTGAGATTTATTATTAGGATCAGTGGCCTCTGTCTATATTGATACATCTAACATTGTTTCCATGCATTAAAAATGCACTATAATGTCTACACCACAGCATTCTATTAGGCTCTCAACTCTGATGACAGTTAATATTGCTGCCATCCGCTCCTCCAGGATGGTCAGCTGGACAGGCGAGCCGGAAACCTGTGTGTGTGTGTGTGTGTACATCTGTCCAACCAAGGCCACTGCCTCCATGACCGTTGCACAAATTGCCCTTTTTATTTGTATTGTCATTGCAGTAAGGCAAAATAAGTCCTCAACTCTGGGTTGGAGCCATAGGGAACAAAAACAGACATATATAGCTAAAAAGCATGTTATTGTGACATTAAAGAGCAACAACACCACAAATGTATCCATTCAGACTGCCATCTAATGGTTAAATACATTACTACTGCTACTGCTACTGCTACTGCTACTGCTACTACTGCTATTGCTTCTGCTTCTGCTATTGCTATTGCTATTGCTATTGCTATTGCTATTGCTATTGCTATTGCTATTGCTATTGCTATTGCTATTGCTATTGCTATTGCTATTGCTATTGCTATTGCTATTGCTATTGCTACTGCTAATGCTACTGCTACTGTTACTCCTACTACTGCTATTGCTATTGCTATTGCTATTGCTATTGCTATTGATATTATTGCTATTGCTATTGCTATTGATATTATTGCTATTGCTATTGCTATTGCTATTGCCATTGCTATTGCTATTGCTATTGCTATTGCTATTGCTATTGCTATTGCTATTGCTATTGTTATTGCTATTGCTATTGCTATTGCTATTGCTATTGCTATTGCTACTGCTACTGCTATTGCTATTCCTATTGCTATTGCTATTGCTATAGGGAGGTGTAGTGGTTACGTCATTGTTGTTTCCGGCCGGTCCACCTCGCTTGGAGTTGCATATTTCCAATGGACACATTTCTAAATTGTCTCGTTTAAAACAAATAAAGCATGAACATTGGCATGGTGTACCTTTGTGTGTGTATTCATCCACAATCTATAGCTCAACATGAAACAATTCGCAATTAATCGTAAAATAATTACGTATAATTTTATTTAAACCAAAAATGCTTAAACAATAATGTTAGTGATAGAAGGGAACTCATTTTGTGCAAAAATGGAAAGCTTGCCAATGTTCATGAGGCAGAATTATTACAATAGCTGTGTGGGAAACTAAAGTGACGTCAGACCACACCTCCCTATTGCCACTGCTATTGCTATTGCTATTGCTATTGCTATTGCTATTGCTATTGCTATTGCTATTGCTATTGCTATTGCTATTGCTATTGCTATTGCTATTGCTATTGCAATCTGCTATTGGCTGATGTTGGTGCCAGGTGATGTCATCACAAATAGAATTAACAGGTACGTACTTCACCTGGCTGGCACCAAGATCCGGCAATACATCATAAGGGTGCTTTGTGCCTCACAAAACGCTCATGTCCTGTCTTATTCGTGTGTGGGCAACTAGTTCCTTGAGCGTGGTCTGGGGGTCTCAGTCTGTGACAGACATTTGCTGAACAGTATGCGCTCTTTTCTCGCAGGCATCACCACCGTGCTGACCATGACCACGCTGAGTACCATTGCCCGGAAGTCCCTCCCCAAGGTCTCCTACGTGACGGCCATGGACCTGTTTGTCTCTGTCTGCTTCATCTTCGTCTTCGCCGCGCTGATAGAGTACGGAACGCTGCACTACTTCGTCAGCAACCGGAAGCCCAGTGCCAAGAAGGACAAGAAGAGGAAGAACCCGGTGAGTGTTCTTCCCGGGAACTCCATCAAACGGGTCATCCGCTCTGCCAGTGTTACTCAAAACAGTAACTAGTATTGTAATAACTCCGACAATCAATGGTGGAAAGTATTTTATTTGAGTACAATTTCGAGCTACTTGTACTTTACGGGAGTATTTTCATTTTAGGGAACTTTATACTTGTACTCCTACATTTCAAAGGAAATATTGTACTTTTTACTCCACTACATTTATCTGAAGGCATCAGTTACTAGTTACTTTGAAGACAAGGTGGCAAAAACGTACAGTATGAAGATTATATACTTTCACATTTGAAGCCTGTCAACTTCAAGAGGACGTAATCAGAGCAGCATACCTGGACCACATACCACTTTAACATAACCTTTAATTAGAGCAGCATAACTGGACCACATACAACCACTTTAACATAACCTTTAGAAGTCAATGGGATTGAAATTGGAATACACAAACGTCATGTAGAATGCATATATTTACTTTAGGCAGTAAAATTCTAAAGTACATTCAATAGCAATTACTTCTCTACTTTTACCAGAATACTCATTTATCTGGGTATTTCTACGTTTACTTCATTAAAGTGAAGGAACTGCAGTACTTCTTCCACCACTGCAGACAAGTATCTAGCATGAAGAAAAAGAAACCTGTCCCCATGGTTTCATCAGAATGTGCATTGATGCGTTCCATATAGTCAACAGCCTTCAGGTGAAGGATTTCAGCAACTTTCTAGTTGTTTTCTTGCAGTATTGTCAAAGCCTCTGATGCTGATTAGTGCCCCTAAGGGAGCATCTCCCTCGTGTGACTCGGTGGCCAACGCTGTCAGGCTGTCAGCCTGGACCTGTCCTTAATCCAGGCCAAGCATCTGTCAACCTGGAACTGTCCTTAATCCAGGCCAAGCATCTGTCAGCCTGGAACTGTCCTTAATCCAGGCCAAGCATCTGTCAACCTGGAACTGTCCTTAATCCAGGCCAAGCATCTGTCAGCCTGGAACTGTCCTTAATCCAGGCCAAGCATCTGTCAGCCTGGACCTGTCCTTAATCCAGGCCAAGCATCTGTCAGCCTGGAACTGTCCTTAATCCAGGCCAAGCATCTGTCAGCCTGGACCTGTCCTTAATCCAGGCCAAGCATCTGTCAGCCTGACCTGTCCTTATTCCAGGCCAAGCATCTGTCAGCCTGGACCTGTCCTTAATCAGGCCAAGCATCTGTCAGCCTGGACCTGTCCCTTAATCCAGGCCAAGCATCTGTCAGCCTGGACCTGTCCTTAATCCAGGGCCAAGCATCTGCCACGGCTGTGATTTAGACCACGGTGGTCGTGTGACAGAGGAAAGTGTCTTATAGGGACCTCCATCCCACAAGACATCAGGAGATTCCACTATACTAGTTGTTGAGGTCTGTCTGTCTGTCTGTTCTGTCTGTCCTGTCTGTCTGTCTGTCTGTCTGTCTGTCTGTCTGTCTTGTCTGTCTGTCTGTCTGTCTGTCTGTCTGTCTGTCTGTCTGTCTGTCTGTCTGTCTGTCTGTCTGTCTGTCTGTCTGTCTGTCTTTCTGTCTGTCTGTCTGTCTGTTATGTATTGGTCTGCTGTCTATCCATTTTATCTTGGCCTGATTCTCAAAAGGTGAAGACCAAGTCAAGGGTTTGGTACAGTACTCTCTAGAGGTTAGAAGTCGAGAAGTTAAAATGCGAGACTAAACGCGGGCCAGCACGAACAGTGTGCACCTATAGGAGAAAGACAGCCAGACCATAGCAAGGTGGTGAACTTTACTCTACTTGGCTGGAGTTGGCTCCTTCACAGCTCTGGATACTGGAACTTGGGTGGAGCGGGTGTAAAACGCTCTACTTTCCGTGTAACCAAGGTCTTGCTGCGGAGCCTGAAGCGAATGCATCGCTGGATGAGTGAGTAATGAACTGAAGGTGGTGATGCCAGTTCGCCGTCTCTTAGGGGGAGGTTCTAGGTTCCTCACATGGCCTGCCAAGGATGCACAAAGGAGGGAGCAGGCAAGGAAAGGAAGCCTTTGACTGAAATCCTTTTGATCTTCATGAATAGTTAGGACTATAAAATGAATAAGGAGATTGAGGAATGAAGAGAGACGAGGGAAAAAAAGTTGAAAAGTTATTTCCATTTCATATAAGCCCTCAAGTTCTAAAGTTTCAAGTTTGTTTTATTGTCACATATAAAGGTACATGTACTTCACAGCCTTTCTGAGTCCTGTGTAGTTCTGCTTCTCTGAAGAGCTGAGAGGGTGTCCTATTTCATGGTGTGATACATTTTCTGAAGGGTGTAATGTGTGTTAACACAACAGCAGCTTATTTATAAGCAGTATGCTGACTGTCTGCATACTGGAACTGATAACATGTTTTGTTGATCCATTTGATTTCAATTAATGTAAAAAAAAAACTAATAATGTTCCTTCCCCCCACCCCCCCCCAGATGATTCTGATAAAGAACATCTATATATTGCACAAAAAAACATGCCGCTTGCCCGCTTCCATGATCGTATATATCATTACAACAGTGTACCAGTGGTAGATATTTATAGATGCACCTGGTCTAAAGAGTTAATATCTTACCATCTACCCCCTCCAGTGGTTTATATGTACTGTATGAATGCATTTATGTATAACATACTCTTCCCACTTTCAGATATCTTATTGCTATACACTCTGTGTGTGTGTGTGTGTGTGTGTGTGTGTGTGTGTGTGTGTGTGTGTGTGTGTGTGTGTGTGTGTGTGTGTGTGTGTGTGTGTGTGTGTGTGTGTGTGTGTGTGTGGTGTGTGTGTGTGTGTGTGTGCGTGGTGCATGTTGGTGTGAGTGTGCCTGCGTGTTTGTTTGTCTGTTTACTTTGTCGTCGTCTTGTTCTACATTTATTCCTACTCCGTGTGACTCTCTTTCAAACTCCACGTTCATGTTCTTTGTCTCCTGTTTTTCGGACAAAAGCTCCTCCGGCTCTTTTCCTCAAAGGTACATTTTGCCTGTGTGTGTCTCCCTGCCACTGACTGCATGTGTCTGCTGCCGCCGTCCACCCCCCTCCCCCCCCACCGCCACGCCCCACTGATTGTGTCTGTTTAATAGATAGAATATAAATCCTTTTAATGATCCCGAGGGAAGTTCGGCACTGCAGATCGCTCACATTGAACAACAATAAACATTTAGGTAGTCAATAGACTAAAATAGAATAAGAATAATAATATAAAAAATAAGAATAAAATAGAAATAAAGAATAAATACGGTCCGTTATGTATGTACTGTATATACTTTCTAAAATCTTAAATATACAACTATCCTGTAAAATGTACAGTAATAAGTGTGAACATCTTCATATACAGTAGCTCCCCCCTCTCTCTCCTCTCTCTCTCTCTCTCTCTCTCATAATGCTCTTTCTGATCGCGCTCTCGAGAAAGGAGGTGTTAAAATAACACGGGACAACACGTACGGGCGTGCTAAGGACGTGTCAGAAAAGCACACGTGTCGTCGAGATGCCGCTATTTTGTCGCTTTTCAACGCGCCGGTAACACGTCCCGTATGTGTTTTCGGTTGAGCACGACGCGTCCCTGTGTTACATCGACATTAGCTCCCCTTCCTTCCGTCTCCCTGTTTCTCATGTAAAGACTGATGCTGGTTGTCGGTCGGGCTCCTCAACCGCGCTTCCCACGGAGTCAGCTGAGGCTTAACCGACTGAAATAGACGACCCAGATGCCGTGTTGAGTCTAATTAGAGAGCATGGGTCCGCTCAGCAGATTAACACATGGTAATCTTTAAACTACCAGAAAGTGAACGGATAGAGGGGGGAGGGGGGGACTAATTTCAATTTAACACAGAAGTTAAGAGGAAATAATCTGTTCTTTAAATAAATTCACCAAGGAGAAAATTATATATGGGGGGGGGGGGGGGGGGGGGGGGGGGGGGTACAGTATGATATATATATACATATATTCTTTAAAAAATCTTTTTTTACTGTTTTACCGTTTATCTTATGGAAACACAAATCGTATTTGAAACATTTTGCAAACTAACTCGGACAAAGGAAGGGATCCACGAGAATGGATCTTGAGTGTTTCCATCTGTTCAGCTCATCTGAGAGGTAGTCTACTTTCATCCCGTTTAGCTAACAATGCTACTGTGTCTGTGTGTATTTATTTAATTTTAATATTTATTTTGCTAACTCCCCCCACCCACCCGGCACAGCCTGGCTTCACCGAGCCAGGCGGCAGGATCTGTGTCTGCTCTCCTTCTGCTTGGGCATATGCCACGCTTCCTCCCAATGCTACCGACTCCCCTCTGAGTGACATAACCCTGCTTTGCTAACCCCCATTAGCTGAACTGGCTGTCAATTAACCAGAGCAATGTATTTGAAACTAATCAATGTATTTTTGTTCATGGCTATGTGTCGTTTTCAAAAGGGATGAGATTCAAGCTTTCCAGGATGCATGCTTTTAGCCGTAACCTCAAACTAAAATGGCAAAGGCCTGAACGTATGTTGATATGCCTGTAAAAAGAACACTAGGGTTACACTATCTGATGAATAGTAGCAAGCATGTTTTTACAATACCCGGTATAATAAATGTTGTACATTACTATTACATTCATTTCTCAGTGTAAGTTATATTTAGAAAAAAAATAAGAAACACAAGAGACACAAAGAAGCATGTAAATTAGTAGCTAGCGGCACTTCTCTGAAAGGAAAGCCGATGTAAGTTCCCAGAGGTTGGCCTTTGAAACACGCAAGAATCACAGTGTATTTCTCAACATTGAGGTTGAAATATAACACCCGGTGTACCTGCCAGCTCAGGGAAACTTCGACTTCTTGCCGAGGGGGAAGCAGTTAATCCCCCAAAGAAGCCAACATTCCCATTTGTGCAAAGGTGTCATGGCATTTTGAGATTAAAAAGTGGAGGGAAAATGCCCTATTTGAATACTAATTGTCTCCCCTGAGACTGACAGAGCAAAAGGACTTGCTGATGTCACTGTCCTATTTTAGAACCCTTCACAAATTAAAGGCCTGTGTCCTCAAGTGGTGAGCGGAGCTGGCGATGGAAGTTCAGTTTAACCCATTTAGCAGCAGGAGGAGTAGGCCGGAACGACACTTAGGATGTGTAGCTGCATCTCTGCCAACAACACACTCCTGATCTCTCGGCTTACACCCCTGGATGTATCATAAGCCAGTTACCATGTGTCCTGAATCTCCTCCAGTGAAAAGCCATACAAATGACATCCGCCACAGACCCAGAATTATGTCATTTCAATGAGTCATTATAAAATATATATATATTTAAAGGCACATTGCTTAGCTTTGGGGGAACACTTTTGCTACGATCTTCCCTCCTAGTATTTTATTTATTTCCATGCAGCGGCAGTACCACCATTCGAGTAATTTTTTTTTTAAAAGCATCAGAATGCTAAATATAGCTGCATACTAGGGGTTGGGGGGGAAATCGATACGTAGTAGTATCGCGATACTTTGTGTGGCGATTCTGTATCGATACAGGGATGCCAAGTATCGATATTTAATTATTCATGGAAACATTTTTTATTTATTTTCTTTTTTTTGTATTTTCTTTATTTTTGTATAAGGAAGTTGCATTGTTCATTTCAATACCTGTAATAGTACAGTAGTCCACACACACACACATGTGCATTCAGTTAAGTTGGAATATGACTGTAATACAAACAGTTCAGTTTGTCAGGTACATGCAACACAGATTACAGTGTTGACATCTGTCTGCTTGAGAAAAGACCATGTTCTGCAATAAAAATTATTGAAGTGAGATGAACAGACTGAACTTTATTTTATTAGATAAAACATGTTGACAAAGTTTTGCTTTGCAGTTGAAAAAAGGTAACAAATCGCAATATTAATATCGCAATACTCAGCATATCGCAATATATTTAGTATCGCAATACTATCGTATCGTGACTCAAGTATTGTGATAATATCGTATCGTGAGGCCGCTGGTGATTCCCACCCCTACTGCATACTATAAAAAATAGGCTCAGAACCAGCTATACCACACACTTTACCCAGAGGTGTAATTTGCATGATGCATTCCACAGGGAATGGCCCATTGTCTGCGGCAGACCTTACTAATTACAACCACAGGTGCTGCTTATGGGCCTATTGGTGTTTCCCTGACATTCTCTTTAAAAGGGTCCATGCGCAAATTACTGACTAACAACAGAGAATATGAAGACTGAGAGAGAGAGAGAGAGAGAGAGAGAGAGAGAGAGAGAGAGAGAGAGAGAGAGAGAGAGAGAGAGAGAGAGAGAGAGAGAGAGAGAGAGAGAGAGTGAGAGTGAGAGTGGGGGAATAAATCGGTCCCGTCGCCATTTCTGTCGTGGCTAACATGTGTCTATCTTGTCCTGTTTAAAAGCAGACACCCACTGTGGACATCCGCCCGCGCTCTGCCACAGCCATCCAGATGAACAACGCCACGCACATGCAGGAGAGGGACGAGGAGTACGGCTACGAGTGTCTGGACGGGAAGGACTGCACCAGCTTCTTCTGCTGTTTTGAGGACTGCCGCTCTGGGGCCTGGCGGCACGGCCGGTTGCACATCCGCATCGCCAAGATAGACTCCTACGCGCGCATCTTCTTCCCCACCGCGTTCGGTCTCTTCAACCTGGTCTACTGGGTCTCCTATCTCTATCTCTAGATCATCGTGTGTGTTTTTTTTTTTTGGCGTGGCCCAGCCTTATTTACAAGTCATTAACATTGCATACATTCTCTACTCCAGCAAGAAACATTTCGAAAGGAGGGGACCCACTGAAATACTTTTTTTTTTTTTTATTAGTGTTATTAATATTGTTTCAATGATGTCTTCTGATTTTTAACATTTATTAATTTCTATTTTCCCCATCCAGTATTGGTTATCTGAACATGCGGACAATGTTGTAGCATTTTAACTAGCTGGCATGAAGGGGTCTGATGATAGTGAAAGTAATGATTGTGCTGAGGGTTAGCAAGCACCTGAGTTCGGTTATTGTGCATGACTTGATTCCACAGACATAGTATCACACAGGAGGATTTTCTTTATCATTGTTTTTCTTTTTTTTTTTTTACTTGATATTTCTTTCAAAAAAGGGTTCTTTAAAACAATATCCCACCTTTTTAACCTGTGAACGTCCAAAAACAAGGGTATTTTTCCTCTTTCTAAGGTAACAGTGGCACTATAAGTTGATATACTAATTAGACGTCTATCAATCACCTAACGGTTTTCTGATCATTCGTTGACATTAGCCTACAACCTCACCTCACACGGTGGTTAATCGCTGTTACATAACTTAAACCCATCTAACGTACAAAATAAGCAAAATCTAAACCACTTTAATAGAGCTATGTTAAACAGTAATGTATGGTTTTGAGATTCACTTTGATAGGTTTCATTCAGCTAATTGGTTAGCACAATTTTGAACATTTCCTTTACCACGTGTGGTCAGAGAATTTAGACGATGCTATTTATGATCAATGGTCATCTGTACAGACACTGTATATACTTTACTCCTATGTAGTGGTTTACATTTATTGCATGCACCATTTGCAGGCCAAACATTATCATTTTTACGGTCTTCTATTGTTGGCTATGGAAACAAAAAAAGAGCACTGTTGGTTATCATTTGGGATTTAACTGTACTTTTTTTTGAAAAGTCTAAAATGAAATTATAAAAATGCACTCAGCTTTTATATTTTGCTTTGAGATTCATATCTGTAGGAATTCCAGCCCAGAATTTGAGGCTAAACAATCAGTTTATCATCCTATCAGTTACGATTACGATTACAGACTACATGGACCTCTTATCCTATAGCTCCCCAAGTATTTGCGGCTGAAAGTCATAATTTAAATAGAGACACAGTTAAGTCTTCTGGTAACGTAAGCTTATAATGGTACAACAACATTACATTTTCTCACAAACAACAAACAAACACAAAGATTGATTAGCAACGGTATAACATAACATAAACAACATTGACAATGGTTTGGCTTTGTCTCCTCACATACTGGGTAGAGGAGTTCAAAGTGAATGCAAATGCCAATCGACAGCCACAAACATTTAAGCCATGAGACAATTTGAAGTGACTGCAGTAGAAGGAGGACTCATCTGTGTCAATGTTATTTTTTATTTTTTTTCTTGCAAGACTTCTGAAATATTAATGAACTTGACAGCTCCGTGGAAGTGAAAAAGCTTGTTACCAGAAAATAATTGCGAGCCTTACTATCACACTTTTTCTCTCATCCATTCTCTTTGAGGAGAAACACTGTGGAAATGTAAATGATCTGACTTTTTTTTCCCGACAACTCATCAAAAGGTCTAATTCTGGGCAAAAGTTACTTTTCTTCCCCTTTATCCCCCCCCGGTTATGAATAATATACAAGAGCAGAACACAACTAGAGAGTACGGATTGACATATCTTAAGCTCCTCCCTCTTTCCCTCGATCCTCCAATCACGACTGCAACAGCTGTGATTGGAGGATGGAGAAAAGAGGGCAGGGTTTGAGATGGGTCAATTGTGAATGTTGAGTGTACGATGTAAAACACGTTAAATAAAGCGCCTGAAGTCCAACTTTCATACACATCACTATATGCAACAAATGAAGACAGTGCTTCAATTGGACTCAGAATAGGTGTCAATCACATGACGTTACAGTATGTACATAACCTATAAAGGGAAAGCAACATGTATCAAGCCCTTTTGCAAAAGGGTATATATTTTGTTATTTCAGCATTCTTACAGTATGTCATATTCAAATTATTGTATTATGCTGGATAATGTGGGATATTGTGGGATTTATTAATTTATTTGAAATAAATTGTATTTTATGTTGTTATAGCCCCTGAAAAGAAATGGAGAATGCTGTCATTTATATCAAAGAGACACATTTTTGTTATATGTAGTAATGAAGTTTGATCTTGTTGCTTTTTGTGTTTTCTATGTTGTGATCTGCACACACTTGTCTCAAAAAACGCCTGTCAAAATATGTTCTTTGAAGAGAAAAAGTGTTTCCTGAGGCACTGAAAAGACGTTTCCAAAAAAGAAAAAAGAGGGGAAAAAAAGAATTAAATTACCAATATCACTGCGTTCAATTTTCACAGCTTGATTTGTGATATTCACCATTATCAAAAACAACAATAACAACTTTATTCATCAGATTAGCCTTTTGTTTAGATTTTTTTCTTTTTATCTGATTGGAGTGGACAGTCATCACATTACAGTTATCCAGTTCTGAGGTGAGCTGCAGATACAGGTCCTGGAGTCCTTTTGTATTTAATTGTGGTCCTCTTTGTCTTGCAAAGCTGCCACTTGGTGCACATATCTTATGGAAACGGAGGCGTTGCGGTAGTCATGCGGACTGGTCAGCATCGGTGTTCAGTGTAGTTTAGAGAAACGTAGAGGCAGTACAACTTCTTTAAGTGCCAAACTTTACCACCTCATGTGACACAGAATATCGAAATATCATGTGATTTGTAATTCCACTTACACCTCAGGCCTATACGGGGGGAGGGTGGTGGAAGACGAGCATTTTATATTCGTAGGGGAAAACGCGCGTGGCTACGTTCTGCAGGCGTTCGCCATAATCCCCTGTTGTTGAGTAGAAATGGTGATTACATATCATTTGCAGATGTGTTAAAACGTAAATTTTTCCGATTTATATTTATATCCATTTAGAAGAAGAAAAGGCAAAAGCACAAGGATGGTAAACATGTTTATTGAACCATTATGTACTGTATACTGTCCTTGGGCCTCTTCAGATACGAGCAAGAACACAAATAATGACTAACAGTGATGTAACCGGGTGACTTAGAAATGATTCTGATTTTGTTCTGTTTGGAGAGCAGTCGAATGTGAGTGTTATGCAAGTCGAGCTCTGATTCACTACAAGACCATAGTATTCACAACCTATTATTTCATTGAATGGTGTTTAAAAGAAAAAAGAAATATATATATATAAATAACGACCATTGTGTTATTTATTTATTTCCATGAGGATAATAGCTTGTATTATAACTGTTTTGTGTCTTTGTTTGTTTGTTTGTTTGTTTTTCATCGTACACACTACTGTAACTGCAAACAGGGAAAGTTTTAGATATCGGAAGGAATCTGTGCTTGAACGGTGTTGATGAAGGACAAATATATTCACAACAAATGCAGGTCAACCACAGAGAAGGACGTCTATTTCAAGGAATCTGGACTAGTTCAAGCTTTATTTCGGTTGGCCTCGGGCCTTACGCCTCCATTGACATGAATATTATTATTTTAGGTTTCAGACAGTGATTTTTATTTATTTTGGGACCCAAAAATGAGCCCTATATGTGAAGAGCACATGTAAATAATTTCTATTGTTATATATTTTGTCAGACTGCAAAAAAAAAGAAGAATACCACACTGTAATTGCAGAACTGGTTTCCAAAAACAAAAGACATCTCATCTGATTCCCATAGATATGTTAATTGTTTGCCATCTATTTCTTGAGTCTTGTATAAAAGGGGCACCAATGAATTATGTTAGGGTCTGCATACCGGTAATATACTATACATGTAATGGAAAAAAAATCCTTTTCATTAGGGAATTGCACACAGCTGTGGAATTTTACAATAAAATGGTTGCATTTACCAGTGTGTATGTTTTTCTATATCTCAATACATTGCCCAGCCAGCTATCCTACAGGGATTAAGCATAGTACACAGAATACAGGATATAATAATGGACATGTCACAATCATGTCAATCAATCATTTTTGACGACAGGAGAACTGAGGGGAAAACGGTCTCATTTCCCTCCAAAATACCACATTAAAAACCCAGAAGAACACTTTCGAAAAAAGTTCATTACTCTGATTTGGTATAAAGAAAATCTGGATATTCCTGACAAAATTGCCCATTTCATGGTGTAAACTCCTTGGAAATGACTCAGAACAACCCACTTACTGCCAATTGTACCTAGACAAGCCATACATTCCCCGAATGGCCCAGGAGGACCCTAGTTTATGCTTGTAAAGTTGCATGAGACAGTGATTATCTCTGAGGTCACAATAGGTAATTTCATACAGTGAGATCCAGTCAAAAAGAAAACTCACATCCTAATATAGAATGTCGGGCTCATTGGATCCACCAGAGTCTCAGATTTACAGCCATTATTAATGACTCATTAGGGTACATGAGTCCACTAACTTACTATACTGCAGGCCCTGCTGGTGTAACTGTACTACAGTGCGTTATTGCGGATATTCTTCAGGACTCCCTATTTTTATACCAATTTGCCAGAGGGATGGTCATTTATGGTTGTTTATAAACCTAACTCTTACAAGTCAAGTCAAGTGTTCCTTTATTAATCCCCAAATTAATGTGTCATAGCAGCATGGGGGGGGGTACAGGCAGGATAGGTAATAATTGTAATTAAAATTATTATAATAATAGAACAAAGAACAAAGTAACAATGGTGATAGTGATAATAGTGATAACAGTGGTGAATGGCATACATGACATACAGATAGACAGTACTGCTACATCTATACATTTATGACATACCAGATTTGCAATTACAGTACTGTTTGTGATACAAAAAGAGTCCAGAAAGAAAAGAGTATATACATTAGGCGTAGAAACTGTACATTGGATTGGGTAGGTGGGGGTGGGGGGGGACTGTACATTGGAGGTGGTTGGGTGGGTGGGTGGGGGGGGGGGGGGTTGGGTAGGAGTGGGGGGGGGATTCAATCAGTCAGTATTAATAATGATGATAGTATAGTCGATAACAGTAACACACTGTACCAGAGTTTATTATTGAGAGTCAGATAGTCCAAACAGTTCTCAGGTTCATCAGCCGTTAGCTCTCTAGCAATTGGCAGCAGTCCGTGCCCACGGTTGTGGAGCTACTGGCACAAAGGACTGGCCGAGGTGGGGGGGGGGGGGGGGGGGGGGGTAAGTATATGGCTGCCCCTCATTTTGGCTAGGGAGGGGTTTCCATAGCGTCCAGCTTTTTCCTCGTTCTCCTCTCAACTAGAGATGAGGATTTCATCCAGGATGTCCGTGGCCCCACACCCTTTGGTTACCCTTTCATTCGCGTATATTACCCCATGCTTCTATAGAAAGGAATAAAGAGAATGATATCTGTTCGTTCATTCAAGATGTTTTTTTTTTTATCTACTTTTTCTCCCCCTTTTTCTGTATTTTTCTCCCATCCCAATTTAGTCGTTATGCTAATTCCCTTCCCTCCCTTCCTGGTCATTGCGCGTATTTGCCCCCCACTTGCCGGTCTAGGGAGGGTTGATAGATACTATCACATGTCCCCTCCGATACATGTGGAGTCAGCCAGCCGCTTCTTTTCACCTGACAGCGAGGACTCTCACTGGGGGAGCGTAACGCGTGGGAGGCTCACACTACTTCCCCCAGTTCCCTCCCTCGCTGAGCAGGCGCCCCGACTGACCTGTAGGAGTCGCTGTTTACAACGACCAGGATACACACCCCACCGGCTTCCCACCCGCTAACACTGCCAATCGTGTTAGTATGGACGACCGACCAAGCCGGAAGTACCGCTGACAGCTGGATTCAATACCAGTGTCTCTGCGGTGGTAAGCAGGCGCTTAGTCCGCTGCGCTACCCAGCCGCTCCATTCAAGATGTTTCTGTGTTACATGCCAGACACCACTGACAGCATTTTGAAAGAATTTGGGGGAAATGATGCACCCATGTGTGATATTGCAGACCCCACTGGTTTGATTTTGATTTTTTTATTCAAAACCTTTGTTGTACTAGGCCACATCATTTTTGGTGCTCGCTATTGGCCAATTTCCAGAACATTTCACAGGCATGGTTCAACACTTTTATTTGACAGATCTACCCAATTCTGTGATGATTATACAGCCAGGCATTGATTTATGGCCAAATATGTGCTAGGTCACGCCACTGTTTTGCATTGATGGTATCCATATTGATTGATTACAATAAAATTCACAGACATGGTTCAACACTTTAGTTTAATATGCTTCCCAGGTTTTGTGATGATTAGACAGATGACCGTTGATGTAGGGCCAACAGTGTGCTAGGTCGATCATGCCCCATCAAGACCTTAAATACATATATGTATTATATATCAAATTTATATCAAACTAACTATTTTAGCTTTATGATAATTGAACAAGCAATTGTGTTAATGGCCCTTTTTTGTGCTAGGCCGCACAAGTTCACAGGTTAATGGCAGCAATCAGTCCCATTTTTATACCATTTTTATATTGGAGCCACAAATGTTATGCTCAAAGTTGGGTGCAGGTACTGTAGGGAGCAAAATGCCTTGTGGAAAACTGCTTCTCAAAATAATCAAAACAGCAGAAAGTCCATTATTGTGGACTTTGATGTTCCAAGCCATAGTTTCAAGGTTAGGTTTCAGGGAGGGGGAAAGTTTATGCAAATCCACATGGAAACAGTTTTTTTTTGTCAAGAGCTATATTCCAATTCCAATTCTTAGATGTTTAAAAGGCCTTTGACAGAGTAGAATGGCTGTTTTTATTTTTTTCCTAATTCTACAGACGTTTGGTTTTGGGGTAAGTAAAAAATAAAGGGGTAAAACTATTTGTGTCTGAACCTTTTAGCCTGTCAAGACTAGGCCTTGCCAAGTGTGCCCTCTATCACCCAGACTATTACTTTTAGAATTATTACTATAACTAAAAGATAGAACCAAGTTCCACATCCCCCTTGCCTCTTAACCCTTTCACTACCACATTATAGATGGTTAACCTTCTGTAGTGTGGTAGTGAAAGTGTTAACCCTTTGTAGTGTGGTGGTGAAAGGGTTAACCATTGTTGTGTGGTAGTGAAAGGGTTACACTTGTGTAGTGTGGTAGTGAAAGTGTTAATCTGTATTCATACATAGTCCAATTTCTGAAAAGAAATTATGGAAAAAAAGATGATATGGTGTATAAATATCACAATTATTGACAGATCCAAAGAACCACAGGCCAATAAAGTGCAGACTGTGAAGCACTGACTGAAACCATCAATACAAGGTTCACGTATTTGCAATATAAATGGACGATATGTGTATATATCCAGTAACTCCCTCTTTATTCCATCTCAAAGTGGACTAGCAACAGCTAGTGCAGATGATTATATGAAGTCCAGCTCAGAAATTAGTTGTTTCATTGTCTTATATGGGATCGCCCAAGGATTCAGAAAGAAACTGCTAATCATATGATAATTAAAAATGCCTTGGCTGAACTCTCTTGTTGTCCATGATTATGTATTCTGGAATTATCTCCTGAGGAACCTAGACCATTGTGTGCCAACGGGAAAATTCAAAAACACCAACAGTTACTCAGTGGTGGAAAACCATCTTGCATTGCTTGACTGTGGACAAGCTACAGTAACGCTCCACCATCCTGCACCATCAGCTTATGTTGGCTGGTAGTAGTGGTATTAGTGCTGCCTGTGCAGAATGTTACCCTGGGGTCCAGGCCAGGATTTCCCAACAGCATCTTAATGTTAAGATCATCTCAATTCTTTAATAAGCTGATGCACAAAGATGATTTTCTATGCTTTTGGGAACGTGGCCCAGGACATCATCTGTATCCCCATTCGGTTAGCCGGTTCACCAGTCGTTTTAAATTAACCTGATATTCTTAACCGTATATATTAAGAATGTTAGGCAGGGACGACAGATGAAAACTAGCTGATTATCTAAGTCTGGCACATTTACATTGATGTGGAAACCGAAGATGTTGATTAATGTGCACTGTCCTGTGGGTAAAAACAAAATAAATGAACTAATAAAAAGATATATATATATATATATATCATTTTGTATTCATTTCATAGGGTGAACGTGTACACCTTTTTAATAAAGTGAACACACATGACATTTCTGATTCAGAGTGGAGTAAATGATTTCCTTCTAAACAATAATTTAAATCACTACCCCAGAAGAAATGTCCATCTACAGTAGCTCTCCTGAATACTGCACAATTGCACAGCCCTGTTATTATTCCACTGTATTTATATTCAAATGTAGTGTATATATTCTACTACATACTGCACAATTGTACAGCCCTGTCCTATATCTATTCTATTGTATTTTTTTTTTTTTTTTTTTTTTTTTTTATCCTTTTCCCCCTCCATTTTTCCTCCGATTTTCTCCCATCCCAATGTTAGTCGTATGCCAATTCCCAGTCCCTTCCTGGTCGCTGCGCACTTACCCCCCACAGTCAGATCATCTGGGAGAGTGGAGGCTACCACGTGCTTCCTCCGACACACGTCCAGCCAATCACCGCTTCTTTTCACCTGGCAGCGCGGATTCTCATCGAGAGGGCGTAGCGTGTGGGAGGACCACACTATCCCTCTCAAGTCCTATCCGCGCTTAGCAGGCGCCCCGACCGAACTGTAGGAGTCGCTGTTTACAACGACCCGGACCCACCCCGCCAGCTTCTCCCACCCTCTAATACAGCCAATTGTATTAGTGCAGACGGCCAGCCAAGCTGGTGACAACCCCGGAGCTGTGAGCTGGATTCGAACAGGCGAATCCAGCTCACAGCTCCGGGGTTGGTGACGAACGCAATCTCCGCTCGGCCACCTAACCGCCTATTGTATTTGATTTCTAATTATTTTATATATTCGATTTAATTGCATTCTACTTAATTTGTCTGAATGTTGATGCACCAAATGACCAAGACAAATGACCAAGACAAATTCCTTGTATGTGCAAGCTTACTTGGCAATAAAGACCTTTCTGATTCTGATCCTGAAATATTATGTCAAGACCGTTGCCTGTGTATTGAACTTGTCAATGGGGACGGTTATTTGAACGCACGGTAATAAAGTTATGAAGCATAAAGTTGGCCAATCGCTCCATGACTTGTTTTGTGGACTGTTTCGTACAAATGAACAAAATGGTCGGTGCGCTGCACATGACCATTTTGTTTTGGAAGCAAGAGTGGGTGATGAAAACTCAACAGTTTTACAAGTGTTGCTACTAATAAAGTAAAGTACTGGTAGTGGTAAAGTTACATAGATGTGTATTGTTGTGTTGAGAGAGAGAGAGAGAGAGAGAGAGAGAGAGAGAGAGAGAGAGAGAGAGAGAGAGAGAGAGAGAGAGAGAGAGAGAGAGAGAGAGAGAGAGAGAGAGAGAGAGAGAGAGAGAGAGAGAGAGAGAGAGAGAGAGAGAGAGAGAGATTCAGATTTCAAATTTCACTGCAGACCACTTGGAACCATGAAAAAACCACGGCTAACCGGTTCAACGACAATGGATAGGCAGCTATCAAATGATCCCTAATCCCCATATTTGTTAGAACAGTAAATCTAAACACAACTCATTATGTAAGAGCTTGTAGTATTGTAGTATGAGATCGGTCGGCGACTGTGGGAAGAGCGTGGTCTTGTCCAGGCTTCTTCTCTCTGTTCCAGGGAAAGTGTTACTCGCCATACAGTAGCAGTAGCACAGCAATTGCCTGGCATGGACCTCTTACTCCACTGGGCAAAGTGACGGCAGTGAAGCCCTCTGATTATTACACAAGCGCCCACAACGTGGCTCAGTAACGCACCATCAAAGTGAGTCCTTTCATCTGCTGAGCTACAAGCTCTTTCAGAGAGTGGGAGACTACTGTGCAAGGATCCCACCATTAATAATGTAGGCAGCGCACGTCTCGTGTTGTAGGTACTACTGTACACGGGGTGTTAGCGTTGCGGTATGAGCTCCCCATGTTGTTGTGGGTGTGTCCTTGAACGTGTGAGGTCATATATAATGGACATTACACTCTGTAATGATTAAAAGGGTTACTACACTGGGTTTGATTACACAATTTTATAATCATTATGTTATTAGCTTCATGACCATACTACCATGAATATGACACGCATAAATAATTGGAGTAGATTTCTCGTTAGTAAAGCTTGACTTTCCAGGTTGAAACGGCATATTTAATGACGGCAATGCTGTGATGTATTTAAGGCTTATTACCAGTGGATTATCTGAACGTTAACCTGCACGTTATTCAAAGAGTCACTCCTTAAAATTTGCTTACAGACTATAGCATTAGCTAATGCAAGTGCCTAGTTAGTCAAATATGACCACATACTTGGTATGCAAGGCTGGGACTTAATCAGCTAGCCTTAGCTTTAAAGCATAATCATCAGGCATACAGCAAAGGGGGGGGGGGGGGGGGGGGGGGAGATCACAGTGCTGATTCAAAGGCATGTTGAAGATCAAAGGGTTGGTGGATGTGGGGTGGAGTTGGGGGTCGTGCCAAAGGGAGAACTGTCAGTCATGCTATGGTCAACTCGTAAACTCTAAATACATTTTGTATTTGGTCTTATTGAAGATTAAAGCCTCTTGCAATTCCACTATGATCAAGCCATTATACAAGTGATGTATAAATCTACAGAAAATTATCTGACATCCTTAATAACTCCATTAATTGCGCATTGGCTCAGTGTACACACTGCAGTGACCAAGCTGCTGAGCTATTTGATTTGGATGAGCCTCGCAGATCGTGTGAAAGTCGAAAGTGACTCCTTTAGAAAACCAACCGTTTACACACTTTATTTGAAAAGCTGAAGATGTCACCTTATTATCGATGCACCGCAGACTTCATTAGTCTTGACATTTTTAACTGAACTCGACCTTTGAACTGTTGAATGAAATTTCAGCCATAAAATAATATGACATTTCACACTCGCTTAGACGCAAACCCCCAGATCATCCCCGTTGGGTCTTCCAAGCCCTTGACCCCTAATGACCCCAAAGTTAAACGTGTTGGGATTGTGTGAATGTTCAAGTTTCTTTAATAGTTGTCATACAGAAGTACAGAATACTTTCATACAAAATGCTTCTTACTGTTACGCTCCAGAGACTGTGCTAGACAAGATAAGTATCAAATAACATAGTATAGCATGTAAATTAGAAGTAGAAAATGAGGTCACAGTGTTCAGTATAGACATATGTACAATGTTCGATGCAGAATAGACGTAACTGAGTTACCATATAATATACAATACTATGCAGTGTACTAATATACAATACTATATAGTGCAAAGCAGAAATGGGATGAGGTACCATTTAGGTACAATTTACAGTAGGTGTACGAGTTGTAGTGCAATCCTTTATCAATAAATATAAAGTGTGGGGAGTGGGTGCTACAGTGTGTTTGTTTAAAGTGAGTGTGTGCTATAAAGTGTGGGGAGTGGGTGCTACAGTGTGTTTGTTTAAAGTGAGTGTGTGCGTGTGGATGTGTGCAGTGGTGCAGTCCTAATATGGGAACTGGTAACACGCCACGCCACGTGCATGCGCACATAACTGATTTATACACACACACGCACGCACACACACACACACGCACACACACACACACAAGCGCATATACGCAAGTGCAATCTTTCTATCATACAAGCTCTTCTTGCTCTCTATTTGTGTGAATGTGCGCGTGGAAAGCTGGCGCGCAGCACAGACGCTTGATTCAATATCATAAGCAGGTAGACCCCCATCACGAATTCCGAGCCACATTAGTATTCACCTCCACTGCCTGTGTCACACAGAATGAAGGGGGAGATGCATTCAGATAGCCAACACCCAGACACTTAGTCTACCTGCGCTTTTTGTTATGTAAAACGGTGGCCGGGTACTAGTCACAACGAATGGATACAGCGCATTTTTGTGTGCGCGTACACGCGAGTACACATCCGTGCGCGATCGCGCGTACTTCTGCCTCAGTGATCTGGTAACACGGCGTGTAACCGGGTGTGACCGCGACTGCACCACTGGATGTGTGTGCTATGTGCGTTTGATGGTTGTTGTGTAGTGTTCATTGTTCGTTGAGCAGCCTGATGGCCTGGGGATAGAAGCTTCTTCTGAGTCTTTCTGTGCTCGCCTTGAGACTCCGGTATCACTTGCCTGACCGCAGCAGTTCAAAGAGGCAGTTGTTCGGGTGACTGGAGTCCTTAATGATTCTCTTAGCCTTGCCCCTGCACCGCTTGTTGTAAATGTTCTGGAGGGTGGGGAGCCCCCCTCCAATTGTGCGTTCGGCTGAACGTGTCACTCTTTGTAGTCTGCTTCGGTCTTGTGCAGTGCTATTCCCAAACCAGGAGGTGATGTTGCCAGTCAGGATGCTCTCTATTGTACATGAGTAGAAGTTCTTAAGGATCTTCTGACTGACTTGGAACTTCCTTAGGCGCCTGAGGAAGTAGAGGCGTTGTCGTGCCTTCTTCACAACACTGTCAATGTGTGTGGTCCATGTCAAGTCCTCGGATATGTAGGCTCCGAGGTACTTAAAGCTGTTCACTCTCTCAACCGGTGCCCCGTCGATGCTGAGGGGGCTGTAGTCCTTGACCCCTGACCTCCTGAAGTCCACAATCATCTCCTTTGTTTTGCTGATGTTCAGGGAGAGGCTGTTTTCCTGGCACCATCCCGCCAGGACCTTGACCTCTTCCAGGTAGGCCCTCTCGTCGTTTGCAGAGATCAGGCCCACCACCACTGTGTCGTCAGCAAATTTGATGATTGTGTTGCTACTCCGCTGAGCCACACAGTCGTGTGTGTACAGGGAGTAGAGGAGGGGACTCAGAACACAGCCCTGGGGGGCCCCTATGTTGAGGGTGATGGATGAGGAGGTGCAGTTGCCTGCTCTCACCACCTGGGGTCTGCCCGTCAGGAAGTCCAAGACCCACTGGCAGAGGTCATAGTTCAAGCCCAGGTCCCTGAGCTTGGCTATGAGTTTGGAGGGGACTATGGTATTGAATGCCGAGCTGTAGTCGATGAATAGCATTCTCACATAGATCCCCTTCCTCTTGTCCAGGTGTGATGCTGCTGTGTGCAGCACATGGGCTATGGCGTCCTCCGTGGACCTGTTGAGGCGGTATGCAAATTGCAGGGGGTCCATGTTGATGGGGAGGGAGGAGCAGATGTAGCCCTTTACTAGCTTCTCAAAGCACTTCATGGCTATGGAGGTGAGAGCTACTGTACAGGGCGGTAGTCGTTGAGGCAAGCAGGCTTGGATTTTTTGGGTACAGGGATAATAGTGGACTTCTTCAGGCAGGTGGGGATGACAGCCTGTTCTAAGGACAGGTTAAATATGTCAGTGAATACCGGGGCCAGTTGGTCGGCACAGACTTTTAGGACGCGGCCGGGGATGCCGTCCGGTCCTGCTGCCTTCCTGATATTCACTTTTTTAAAGGTCCGCCTCACCTCATGCTCTGTTACCCTGAACACTGAGTCTCCATCAGCAGCAGACCCCCCCCCCCCCCCCCCCCCATTGCCGTGGCTTGTGGGCTGGTGTTGTTATTACCAGCATCAAACCTCGCATAGAAGGTATTGAGGTCGTTTGCTAAGGAGATGTCACTGTTCAGTTTGAGGGAGGTGCCTTTTGTAGTCTGTCATCGTTTTGAGCCCCTGCCACATAGCTCTGGAGTCAGCCTGTTCAAACTGGAGTTCAATTTTATTCCTGTAGCGCCGTTTTGCCTCTATTACTGTCCTCCTTACGTTGTATCGCGCCACCTTGTGGTCATTCATGTTGCCTGCCACCAGGCCGTCGTTGTATGCTTTGGTGCGCGCTTTCAGAGCTTCACGGACGGATTTGTCTACCCAGGGTTTTTGATTTGGGTAAACTTTAATTGTGGTAGTGGGGATTGTTTCTTCCACCAAAGTACGAACAAAGTCCAGCACTGTCTCCGTGTAGACATTAATGTTATCTGTGTCGCGGAACACGCTCCAGTCTGTACATTCAAGCGCAGCTTGGAGCGTCTCCTCTGACGCCACATCCCATTTCTGCACCTCTCGCGAGACTACAGGAGTGCTCTTGATTCTTTGTTTATATTTTTGTGAAAGAAAGATGGCCGCATGATCAGACTTCCCGAAGCTACTAGCAGAATGAGCCTTGTATCCACCCTTGAATTGCGTGTAACAGTGGTCTAAAATGTTACCGCCTCTGGTGTTACAAGTCACATGCTGATAGAAGTCATCCAAAACCTTTCTCAGATTGGCGCTATTGAAATCACCCACTACTACAATGGCGGCGTTAACGTTCGCTGCTTGGATTCTATTTACTTCGTCGCGGAGCTTCGAGAGCACGTCGCCAGTGCTGGCTTGCGGTGGAATATACACTCCGACCAGGATGATCGCCGTTAACTCCCTCGGGAGGAAGAAAGGTCGACACTTGATGGTTATATATTCCAGGTTGGGGCAGCAGTGGTTCGATAATTCCTTCACGTTGGCTGGATCGCTCCAATTGTTGTTCAACATGAAGGCGATACCTCCTCCACGCTGTTTGCCGGATTCTGCTGTTCTATCCTTGCGGTGAATGAAGAAGTGATCGGCCGGTTGGATGGCGTGATCTGGGATTTCTGGCGACAGCCACGTTTCAATGAAGCAGAGAACATTGCAGTCTCTAACGTCTCTCTGGAATTTAATCCTTGCTCGGATGTCGTCTAGTTTATTGTCAATTGATTGTACATTGGCTAGCAATATACTGGGTAGTGGCGTTCGGTGTCGTCTGGTTCTCAGTCTGTTCCGGATTCCAGATCTGGTCCCATTGTCCTCAAGATCTCCACAGGCCATTGCTGCGGTTCAGAGAGCTGATCCAGGGAGTAATCCAGTCGGTAAGTTTTCCTTAATCCAATGTCAATGATTGACTGACGGTCATACACATATAATGCACCAACAGTTGGTGCAAATAAAACTCTTAAAACTATAAAAATTAACAAAAGTGAGCACAGTCTCGACGGAGCGATCAGAAAGGCAGCCGGTCGTAGCAGCGCCATCCTCCAGAGAAAAAAAAAATCTTGTCCACTATGTTGTCGGTGTCCCCAGCTGGCAACAGCTTTGCAAATGGTGAATGAATGAAGGAATGAATCGTTTATTTCGAACAATTTAAAATAATCAAAAGATAACAGTGAAAAGATAAAATACTAAAATTATTTACTGCGAGGGAAAGAAATAAACTAAAATAAAAACGAGAATAAATAAGTCTCTTGTCCGAAAAGGAATAGCAAGACGCTTATTGGGTCCTACCCCTTATTACAATAAACCCTTAACAAAAAAGTGTTTCAATCTTTCGACCACTTCAATCAACCACTTCATCGTTAGTCCTGAGATTCAGACTGAGATTCAGACTGAGATTCAGATAGCGGCACGGTGGTGTAGTGGTTAACACTGTCGCCTCACAGCAAGAAGGTCCAGGGTTCTATTCCCACTTGGGGACCAGGTTTCCATGATGCCAGGTACCCAGGTGGGGTATCTCCCAGGCCTTTCTGTGTGGAGTTTGCATGTTCTCCCCGTGCTCGCAAGGGTTTCCCCCCCGATAAGATAAACCCAATGGAAAAACATGCACAACAACAGATCGCTAACGCTGTGGTGTCCTTGACGAAGACGGACAGGAGCACTTGGATTGGTCCCCTGGCGCGGCTCACGTTGACGCCTGTCTGCTCCCGGCTGCCCTTGGGGGGGAATGACGACGGGATGGGTTAATCGCAGAGACGAATCGCATCGGCGATTCTAAAGAGACAATGCATGCGTGTGTGTTCCGGTGTGTGTGCCAAAAAAAATTAAAACTAACCGCTGTGTGTACCACTAAAACATTGAGTGTCGTTGCATGCCGAATAAAGACCTCTGCAACAGGTCCTGCATTATTATAATTATAATTCATGTACATGTGGAGGAAAATAGCTGGGGCCAAGGATGTACTCAGTCAAATAGACTACATTAACCCAAACAGATGTATCGAAATACAAGTTAGTCAAGAGGTACGACTCCACCAAGACACAGGCATCGTATCCCCAATAGAGCTTCTAGAATCATGTTATCCTTAGACCTTTATACCTGGGTATAGGGGTGTGGCCAAGTGAGTTGGGGACACATGGGGGCCGGAATGGGGGACGGTAAAGGTAGGTGTTAGGTAGACAAAGGGGAAGCCAGATGGCCTTCCACCACAACACCTTCAAAGGAGATCTTCAAATGTCTTCCAACAAAATCATCAACAAACACTTGATCAATCAAGCATTACTGTTGTTAATGAGTTATTGTGCAATCATCTGGCTACTGTCCAATCCATCCAGTATATAAGAAAGCAAAAAGTATATGCTGACTATATCAGAACAAAAACCAAAAGAAACAAATACAAGACAAGTCATTCATTTCAACATCTCCATGGTAATGGCTCGTATACGGGCCCTCTTGAGGACGATTTGCCCACCGGCGCCACTTTGCCGACCTCTCGGGTGTACATATTTTTTAATACAATATCCAAGTGTTACAACCTCCCTCCTGGTGTATTTGCAAGATGGTATCTGTTGTCTACAGTTTCTGATGTATTCCTGGGTTCCGATAAGAAGGACCACGTTATCCCTGTTCAAGACATTCCTCCTATGGCCTCCTCTTGCTCTATGGAATTTAATTAACAAAATCATGTATTTGTCTTGCCTCCGACTGTTATTCTGATCCCTGCCTCATCCCCCAGGTCCTCTGTAAGGGGGCTTTTGACCGTTGCTCGGTCTTGATTAAAACCTAAGCACTGGGCCAGCACTGTGGAACGTCCTTCCTGACTTAAAACATACACTTTTCTCTCAGGCATTTAATTATGTAGAACCTGTCTTGCTCTCCCTTTTCTCATTGTTTATATATTCATAATTTGTCTCCCATTGTACGTGTTTATGTGCCGTTGTCTGGAGGATGTTTTCCTTCGAGGCTTCTGTTCAAACCTCCCCCTCCTCCTTTATCCTCCCCTTCCTCCCCCTTCATCCTCCCCTTCCTCTCCCCTCACATCCTATTCTTTCTTTCACCTAGTCATCCCTCCCCACAACCCCCACCCCCCCTTTCCCAGAAATCTTAAGAAACTCACATAGGACCTTGGTCCTTCTCCAGGCCAGATAAATCAAGTCCTCTATCAAACCCCTGAACCTGGATTTGTATTTGATTAGCAATGCTTTGACAATACATTTGTATCAACCATGAAGATTTGACAAAACGCATAATTAACCTCTCCGGTTCCACCACATTTCCATGTTATTATTATTATTATTATTATAAAAAAATATTGGTTTGTAAACAGTGGTGCAGTGCTGGTATAACTCGGTATAACGGCGTTATACCTCGGTCACTGAGGCTGAAGTACGCGCAATCGCTTTTTACATGGCATTATCCAACCGGACTCCCGGAGAAGCATGCAGCTGCAGAGCCGCAGAGCCAGCGGCGCTCTCTGGGCCGCGCGCTGACGGCCGCGCTGTGAGGCAATAGTATCCAGCTGCAGGACGAGAGCAGCCAAAAAAAACTGTGCATGCGCGCGCACGCGCGCACGCGCGTGGATCGTTTGACCTACTGTCAATTTACCACTGCACCACTGTTTGTAAAGCACATTGGTTTGACTTCAGCAAACAGAGTTTCCTATGCCCCTCGTTAACAACTCAAATGTAACTTGAGTTCAGTCACAGTGCGAGCGGGACAACAGAGGGGCGGTTGCATAATCACTTCCTTTAGCCAAGTCAGTCTGTATAGACAGGGATTAATTACTGGGCTTATTGTCAAGATACCCTCGTCCGCAGTCACCATGGGCAGAGTACGAGCATAAACAAAATTGTCCATTGGGATCACGCATGCACACATACACGCACACACAGACACCAATATTGTGATGCCAAATAAAGGAAGATTTACACCTTTTAATATGTCTTAGATAGGAATATACAGTAGGCCTATACTTACTATATACTGGGCCTTGAACATGAACTATATCTGTACATATCTGCTCTTACTAGTTACACTGCTGGCCAGTATGACTACGGCCATACTGTCTTTATACCTGTATCACATAGTATATTACAACTCTGTACTGTACATACATCTGATTAGCACTACACTAAGTACAGTACTAATTTATATATTTTTTACCCAGTTTAATCACCTCTACATTGTATATTACTATTGCACTTTACTGTTACATTTGCACTCTGGTTGGATGCGAAATAAATTTGTGTTGTACTGTAGGCCTACTTGTGCTGTATAATGACAATACATTTGAATCTAATCTAATCTAACCCAATGAAGTGGATGGAAACAGGTTCACTACATTAAGCAATTATGAGAGTGAAACTTTACACCATAAAAAAACTAGTTCTGAGCTCTGAATTCTATCTGACTCTATATTCAAAAACAAATGTACTCTGAGCTGCGTCTGGATATTGGGCAGCCGTTGCCCAAACCGAGACCTCCCTCATTCAGCTCACATTACGCCTGCTTTCCCTGCACACTTATAAGGCCCTCGACAACTGAGTCATGCACAGGCGTCGATCACTGTGTTTACTGCGGATGTGTTCGACGTTTGATGGATGGTGAATATTTATTTATTTGACGTGCGTCTGATGCATCACCGTTAATCACCGTCAGCCCCTGCCGTCTCCTCCGGGGACCCGTCCCAGAATGACAGCGTCGTAAACACATCCGCTCCAATCTCGGTGATTTACACCCCTGAATCCGTTCCCGCGGTGGTGGTCTCTGGTGCTCGCTTCGTTTGATTTGGAATTCTACATATGAAGCCACACAACCTGCATAATATTCATTCCATCTTTATTTAAACTTAACAAATTCATTGAGGCCAAGCCCTCGTTTCCAATGACGTGGACCATACTGTAATGTTCTGGGGTTTTGTGTGTCGCTCTGTTTAGCTGGGGGTGTTGTTTCCCCCCGGGAGATATGGGAGGACGGACCGGATGTTAGGTTGTTGTCGTGAAGCGAGCGTTTTAGCAGGTAGCTGTGATGTGCATTACAGGGGAAGTATTAACCTGTGAAACCCATATTGAGCTGGAATTAAACCATATGAATACAAACTCTCCTCATTCTTCCTGACATTACGGCATGGCGGGTCGCTACATTTGGTGTCAGAATTAAACTCGGATTTGCAGGCACTTTTTACCGTGGAGAGCTCTGCTATTGTTGGCTAGCCACGTAAGCAATGACGGCGAAAGAAGAGTCACGCCGCAAGATTAAAGAGGAGAGGGAGGATGAAGGTCTGTCAAGGGGGCTTCCGGACTTGGAAGAATAGTGTGCCGAAGTCATGGTTGGCAATCCCGGAGGACGGGGGAGTGACGGTCATGCGACGGTGGCACCTGTACCCCGCCCAGCGCCGTCCGGTAGGGATAACATGCAGAGCGTGGCATAATGTGGAGGTACGCACGTGGTTGGAGAGCAGACCAGGTGCTGAAGTATTCTGGTAAAGGCAGTTTGGAGGCGTTTTTTCTGCAATTTGAGTTGGCAGCCGAACTGAATGGCTGGCCTATGGACAGTAGAAAGAAAGCTGCACATCTCGTTTGGTCCCTCACGGATGATGCCCTGGCGTGCTTGAGTGCGCTGGGCCCAGACGAGCAGAGGGACTATGGAGCTATGGTCTGGGCGCTACAGAGGAGTTCCGGTCGATGTGACAACAAGAGCATCGTGGTCACAGAGCTATGCAACCGGCACAGGCGGTCCGGTGAGTCCCTTCGTGCACTGGCAACTGACATTAAGACACTCACGAGACGAGCATACGGCCATATGCCCCCCGTGGTGTTGAGTGAGTACGCCAGGGATCAGTTTGTCCACGCCATCGAGCCACGAGACCTGCGTGAGCAGGTTCAGCTGAGGCACCTGAACACGATGCAGGGGGCCTTGGAGCTGGCGCTGGAGAGAGAGGACCTCAGGGGTGAGACCACACAGGAGAGCGTGAGAGAAGCCTCTTCCATGGTGAGGGTTGCAGTGGAGAGCAGCCCAAGGGAGCCAGAGCGGGTGGGCGCTAAACAGCACAGCCAGGCGGTAGGGCTCTACTCCCCCCATAAGCAGACGTTGACACTGAGTTGGTCATGGTAGTGGGCTGGACGCATGCAGGCAATTTTTGCTATGTCCCCGTCACCCTGGCTGGGGCGCCGTGTTCGGCCCTGGTGGACACGGGTTCGACTGCGACGCTGATGAGGCCCAACGTGGTTCCGGTGGGGACACAGCTGGAGCAGACGTTGGTGCAGCTGAGGACAGTGATGGGTGAGCTAGCCCCCATGTTGGGGAAGGGAAAGGTGGAGTTCCGAGTGTGGGTAGCAGAGGTGCAGGACCCTTGCATACTGGGGTTACATTTTTTTAAGTTTGCTCGCTGCCTGCTGGACCTGGGGGAGAACACGTTGAGCTTCCCTAAGGGGCCCCACTGTCAAGATTATATTCCCCCCACACCCCCCAAGGTAAGCACCACTGCCGGTGAGAGCAGCAGAGACACAGTTTCACTCTGCAAGCCCCCTGGCCAGTCACGGTAGCTCCCGCCCCCTGAATACCTGCCCAATATATTTCCCTGCCTACTGGACGGCTGAACGCTCACCCCCCATGCCCCTTGACCCTGACAGGCAGCTCCCCTCACCTGCCGGCAGTATGCCCCTGTCCCCATCAGAAGCCCCGTTTACACCCGCGGCCCCCGTTCCCCTGGCGCAACCTAACATGGAGGAAGAGGCTGACAGGCTAGTGGTTGTGAGGGGAATATGGGAACGCAGCTGTGGTCACTTCGAGCCTGAACAGCGAGAGGAGCTGTGGCAGGTGCTAAATGAGTTCAAGGGCATTTTTGCACTGACAGATGCAGAAATTGGCTGCACGCACTTGGTGCATCACCAAATAGACATGAGGGACATCCGGCCTATCAGATCAGCACCCCTCCGCCTTCCCATGGCTTAGAGAGAAGCTGCATAGTGTGCCATTGATGAGATGCAGTGTGCGAGCATCATTGAGCCCTCTGCCAGCTCCTGGGCTTCGGGAGTGGTGATGGTAAAATAGAAAAACACATGAGATTCTGCGTCGACTACAGACCACTGAACAAGGTGACAAAGAAAGACTCTTACCTGATGCCCCATGTCAATGAGGCGCTGGACACAGTGTCTGGTTCGTCCTGGTTCTCCTCATGAGACTTGCGTGCTGGCTAGCAGGTGCCCCTCGACCCAGAGTCTAAACCAAAGACTGCCTTCTGCATGTTGAGGGGGCTGTGGCAATTCTGTGTCCTCAGCTTCGGCCTGTGCAATGCCCCAGCCACGCTTGAAAGACTAATGGAGAGTGTGTTGGCTGGTATTCCCCAAGAGGAGTGCGTTGTGTACCTTGACTACATACTGTCCCACGGCAGCTCCTTCCAGGCGGGCCTTCAGACGCTGAGACGGGTCCTGGGGAGGATAGCCAAGGTAGGGCTGAAACTTCACCCAAACAAATGCCACTTCATGAGGAGAGAAGTGGAGTTCTTGGGACACAAACTGATGGGAGAGGGCATGAGCATGCAGGAGGGGAAGATAAGGGTGGCCAAAGAGTGGCCCACCCCCGCAGATAAAGAGCAGCTTGAGAGCATTGTGGGGCTCGCCTCATAACACAGGAGGTTTGTGAGGCGGTTTTCCTGCATCGCTGAGCCCCTATTCCACGCCTGAGTGTCAGCAGGCGTTTGACCTCCTAAAAAAAGCACTAACAAAAGCCCCTGTGCTCCGACCCCCAGACCCCTGCTGTTTGTCCTGGACACGGACGCCAGCAACGTGGGCATGGGGGCTGTGCTGTCTCAGGTGGGGCCACCAGGAGAAAGAGCGGTGGCTTACTTCAGCCACACATTCAACAAGGCTGAGCCGAACTACTGCGTCACCCGCCGGGAGCTTCTGGCTGTTGTTATGGCAGTTAAACACTTCAGGTACTACCTCTGTGGCCTGCCGTTTACCATCAGAACTGATCACTCAGCTCTCCAGTGGCTGACGTCCTTTCGAGAGCTGGAGGGGCAGGTGTGCTGCTGGCTGGAGAGGCTGGCAGACTTCAATTTCACCGTTGAGCACAGGGCCAGAGCCTGCCACACCAACGCTGATGCCCTGTCCCGACAGCCCTGTGCTCCGGAGGGGTGTCGATACTGTGAGAAGAGGGAGGCAAGAGAGAGAGAGCTCCGGGAGGAGGTAAAAATATGCCCCGAGCATGAGGGCGGCGGGCCGGTCTGCAAGGAGCTGCAGGTGATTGGAGAGCCGGAGTGACAAAGACAGCAAGAGTAGGACACTGACTTACTACCTGTTTTGCAGTGGTGGGGACAGGTCAGAGGCCGCCCTGGGGGGAGGTGGCAGGGGGCACCACTGCTACAAAGGGACTGTGGGCAGACTTTGTGGCTCTGCGGGTGTGTGATGGCAATGAGAGAGACTGTGTTCAAAAGTAAGGGCACTTTGGCATCACACAAACTCTCTGTCGCCTCCGTCAGGGGTTCTGGGGGCAGATGAACAGGGACGTAGAGGATCTCTGCGCAGCATACAAGGGCCCACCTGATCAGTCCCACGCACTGCTCCAACAGTTGGGGGTGGGAGCTCCAATGGAGAGAGTGGCGGTGGATGTGATGGGGCCATTTCCATGCACTGACAAAGGCAATCGCTACGTGCTGGCCGCCATGGACTACATTTACATTTACATTTACATTTTGTCATTTAGCTGACGCTTTTATCCAAAGTGACTTACAAGTTTTGTACAACAAGACAGCAGGAAGGGTACTGCTCATGCTGGGCCGGGAGCTCCGGACACCAACGCAGGTGGCGTTTGGCAAGCCCCTTGACACTCCCTTAGCACAATGAATGGAAGAGGACAGTGCCGATTAGGCATTGTCCAACTAACACCTCTCCCAAAGTCTAACCGGCACTGTCCGCCTCCATTCATTGTGCTAAGCTAGGCTAACGTGCTGCCAGAATGCTTTCTACTGAATGCACAGAGAGGAAACTGGTATCTATATTCTTGTCTCTCTCTGGAGAAGACAGTGAGCTAATTTCCGAAAATGTTGGCGTGTTCCTTTAACACTTTGAGTGCCAGCCACGTGTTTTGTTGTTAGTTCATGCCGACCGTTGAGTGCCGCCAACGCTATATAGCGTTTGTTTGTCGTATTTTTTTTTATTGGCGATTTGAATTCATATTTCATCAATCGAGCCTCAGGTTAGTGTTGCAGACTCTCTCTGAGCTCAATTGTGAAGATACCGCCCCCTATCGTCTCTCCCTGTGTAACTGCACCCCATTACTTTAGACTGATGGGGGGGGGTGGGCCAGTTTCCTCATTTTACTTTTCCGTCAAGCCAACTGAAGAATCCATTGTGATCGCCGGCCGGGAAAACACGTGGATTATGTATTTACAGTACCCAACGCTGAATCAATAAACGCGATCGATATTTGGAATGGCGATCAGGAATTGGAATAATATTTTTGGATAACATCTGATCTGAGGTAAGGAATTTATTTTACCAGTCTTAGGATAATCAGAGCTATTTTCACAGAGATATCAGCGTTTGCCCTATGCGTGTGTGTGTGTGTGTGTCTGTATGTGCGATCAGGAAATGAGAGAATCGATATTTCAGCCCGCTTCTATAGCGTGCATAAGTACACATATACTATCGATAATCTAGCATTTATTTGAAAACGATTCATAAATAGGCCGAAAAATTACAACGTTTTTGTGTATGCCAGAATATTCCAGTAAATGCCGTTTATCACGGAATCTTTATATTTTCCTTGAAAACGAGGGCTTTTCAAAATGCTATAAAACGGAAATGAAGCGATTAAAAACCAATCAGTTTCGACAATGTTGACTGCAAACAAGTCATTGATAAACGACGGGCAGATTAGACACATAATTTAAGACAGAGATTATGCGTTCACAACGCTATCATTGAAGTGGGTGGTGGCATTTAACGGGGTAAGGCGCACCGCATGGCTGGTAATCAAAGTGTTAAGATCCGATAGTAAAACATCTCAGGGCTACGTATTGTGATTACGGCGCTCTCGGGCCCTTTCTCACTCACAGTTCGGGGTCGAATCAGACCCGGCTCGCATCAGAAAAGGGTGTGTCTGTCTGAGTGAGAACGCTGTCCCCCGTCCCCGCCCCCCGCTGATTCGTCCCCGGGGGCGCTGAACCTGGGCCGGTGAAATACGTGGTCTCAGGTGCGCACTAGTGGGGGCGGGGGGCGTGACACACACAACGTCGCATGTGGAGCCTCACAGCTCAGTGGATGAAAACATGAAGCCACGTTACAAAGCACAAAGTGCAACATTTCCCTGGCTCGCATTAGGCCTGACAATTTTGTTTGCCATTGCTATGTCTATACATTGTTCGAATGCACTTATTTCTATTAGACCAGTGGTGCCCAACCAGTCGGCCGTGGTCGACCAGTAGATCAATGACAAGCAATATAATTGCCACGAGCGATGGGATAATGTTAGCTTCTGAACAGGCTAAGCTAACTAGCGTTAGGCTAAGCTAACTAGCGTTAGCCGTTAGCTTAGCGTTAGCCATTGCTGTCTACTATACTTTCTTGTTCGAATGCATTTATTTCTATTAGACCAGTGGTGCCCAACCAGTCGGCCGTGGTCGACCAGTAGATCAATGACATTCAATATAATCGATGCAAGCAATGTTACTAGTAAAAGGCTAAGCTAACTAGCGTTAGCCGTTAGCTTAGCGTTAACCCTGTGAGGTTTCTGTCCTTGCTCTCTCACTCGTTCTGTTCCTTTAACCACCCTCGCTTTGTTTTCATTCATTTTCTGTCAATTGGTTCTATCCCCTCGTTCACACGTTTCTCCCCGTTGACGTCATCAGAGACGTCGCTGATTGGTTCTCTCACTTCCCCACGCTTTTCAATCACATTCCCCAGCTGTCACTACTTTCTCCCCGTTGACGTCATCAGAGACGTCGCTGATTGGTTCTCTCACTTCCCCACGCTTTTCAATCAATCGATCCCTCATTATTTATACCCCGTTTTTCCCCACCCTAAGTTGTTGGATCGTCTTGTTTTGTCGCCTTGATTTGTCTCTGGATGTTTTTCCCCGTTGCTGCTGCTGCTGCCTTTTTCTCTGTGCTGTTCTCCAGGAATTCCTAGAAGCCTTCGCTTGGATACCTGCTCCCGTGGCGCGCGCTCGCCTCCACTGTTGTTCCAGTTCCAATTACGCATCTCGTCTGGGTGAGTTATCTATTTGACTGTTCTTGACCTATTCCGTTTTTCGTGTGTAAACTTACACTGAAGACTACCACCTTTTTGTCAAACAGTCACTCACCCAGCCATTATCTATTTTTGTTTGTTCCTTTATGGAATGATATTTTGGGATCTACCATCTCCCTCTGTGTGCTAGCTCACACCGAAGATATTATTTCACAATTGGACTGTGTGTTTACATGAAGATATCCACTGTGTGTTTGCTCACACCGAAGATATTATTTCACAATTGGACTGTGTGTTTACATGAAGATATCCACTGTGTGTTTACATGAAGATATTCACTGTGTGTTTACATGAAGATATTCACTGGGACTGTTTGGATTTAGCTCACTGTGTTGTTAACACGAAGAGTTTCACTTGGGCTGTTTTTGGAATAGTGCTCTCTGTGTTGTTAACACGAAGAGATTCACTTGGGCTGTGTTTGGAACTGTGCTCACTGTGTTGTTAACACGAAGAATTGTACACCCTGTTCTCCTGCTCGTTTAAGACTGCTCTGTCACTGACTCGTTCCCTCTCTCCCTCTCTCGGTCTCGCAACAACATCTGAGAACCCACCGAGAGGAATCTGCAGAGCGGTTCAGAAGTCAACACCTGCTTCCCAAGACAACCCTCACGGGAGAAGCTGCAGAGCAGCAGAACTTTGCCCCTTGATCATTGTACCTGTCTTGTTTGACCTGCTTTCCCTGTTTCTCTTATTCTTAGTACCAAATAAACAAGCCCTCGTATTTGGCAACTCTGAATCCTACTCTCTTGTGTCGTTGCGTTTGGGGTCGGTGTCAAACCATAACATTACGATCCAACCGATGACGACCCCAGCCGACACAGAGAGAGTAGTCACCTTGGGCATCGAGGGGGTGGTAAGGCGTGCCCTACGCTTCCATCGCGCTCCAGGCAATGTACCTGTTAACCGTCTCTTTGTCCCCAACTCAGTCCGGTCCCGGGTCCTCCAGTGGGGCCATACCAGCCGGTTCGCCTGCCACCCGGGCGTTCATCGCACGTTCTCCTTCCTGGCTCGTCGATTCTGGTGGCCCACCATGAGGAACGACGTCAAGGGGTTCGTACTGGCCTGCGCAGTCTGCGCCCGCAAGAGAGTCAGCACAGCAGCGGCAGTCCAGTTAGAGTCAGCCAAGGAACACGCCCTACAGCTGGATGCGGCTGCAGCTGCTGTACAGGGACTCCGAGAGCAGGTCCTGCTTATTCAAGGTTCAATGGCCGCTATGGCGGGACAACAGTCCGACATTCTCGCTCAGCTTCACTCGCTGGGCGACACCGTTAATGCCTTTCACCTCTCACACCCTTCAGGAACATTCCCCGCAGCCCCAGCAGATCTCGCATCTCGGGAACCCCTTCTCTCCGTCCCACGGCTGTTCGACGGTAATCCCGAGGAGTGTGCCACATTCATCATGCAATGTGAGTTGGTTTTCCGTCATCAACCAAGCCGTTTTTCTGCTCGTGGGTCCCAAGTGGCTTATATAACCAACCTACTTTCAGGCCATGCTGCCCAGTGGGTCACTTCCTCCTGGGCAATGGAGGCAGATTTTTTGTTCTCCTACCCAGACTTCGTGGCGGAGCTCCGCAGAGTGTTCCACCATCCAGCCCGAGGTCTGGACCCTGGAGCCCGGTTGGGGACCTTCCGACAGGGGAGCGGCAGGGTGACGGACTATGTCATGGAGTTTCGACTGGCGGCGGTGGAGAGTGGATGGAACGAACCTGCTCTTCGCCTAACCTTCATGAGAGGGCTCTGTGACGCAGTCAGGGACCAGCTCGCGACCCAGGAGGAACCTGATTCCCTCGAGGACCTGTTCAGCCTCGCCATCCACGTCGACGGACGCCTCCTGGAGAGAAGACGTGAGAGAACCCGACGGGGACCCCCAGACGCACCCCCCGAGGACCACGACCTCGAGGAGGATTTCGGTACCCCAGACGTACCCCCCGAGGACCACGACCTCAAGGAGGTTTTCTTTACCCCAGACGTACCCCCCGAGGACCACGACCTCGAGGAGGTTATCTTTACCCCAGACGTACCCCCCGAGTACTACGACCCCGAGGGGGTTTTCAGGGGGTCCAGGGCTCAGGTCTTTCCGCCTCGCCGGCCTTACGACTGTGCCATCGACCGCCGCTCAGGGGCTCCCTTTCCCAGCGGCCGCCTCTACAGTGCTGTCCGTCCTGCCCCCTCCGTGACTGGTGGGTTTGTTCCCTCCCGAGCCGTGACCAAGGAGGAACCCATGCAGCTGGGACGCAACCGCCTTAGCCCGGCCGAACGGGAGTCCAGGCTCTTCTCCGGCCGTTGCCTCTACTGTGGCCGGGGTGGACACCGTGTCTCCAATTGCCATGCCCGGCCAAGAGGACCAGGCTCGCCAAGACCCCGGGAGATCCTGGTGAGCCGTCTTTCCTGTCCCCCGCCCCGGAGGCCCGCTGGTGAGTCGCCTCCGGACCTCTCGTCCATACCCACCCGTGCACCACCCAACCGTCTGGCGGACGTCACCCTAGCCTGGGCGGACCAGCGGGCGACGGTGGGTGCACTCATGGACTCTGGTGCTGAGGGGAGTTTCATGGACGTTGGGTTTGCCACCCGGGCCGGCATTCCGCTTGAGGACCTCGAGAGGCCCTTGGAGGTCTTCGCAATGGATCATCGCCGCCTGGCTGACGTCACTCAACGCACCTGTCCAGTCCTTCTCACCGTTGCTGGTGACCACGTTGAGAGGCTCCAGTTTTTCGTCACCAGCTCTCCTCTTGTCCCTGTGGTCCTGGGCAGGCCCTGGCTCGCGCTGCACGAGCCCCACATCGCCTGGTCCTCCGGTGCCATCAAGGGGTGGAGCCCCTCCTGTCGTGCCCGGTGTCTTCGGGTGCCGTCCAGCCCCCTCACCGGGCCCCGGTCCTCGTCTCCGGCGTCCCTCGCCGGTTCTCTGTCCCTGTGCCCGGCCTCCGCTGTCGGGTCCCAGTCCCCGTCTCCGGCCTCCCTCGCCGGTCCTCTGTCCACGTCTCCGGTCCCCCTCTCCGGGCCTCTGTCTTTGTCCCCCTCTCCAGTGCCCCTGATCGCCGGCTTCCTTGGGTCCCGTCCGGGCAGGCCGGGGCCGTGTGGGTCGCCGGGTGCTGTAAGGTTTGGCTCTTTCCCCACCACAAGCTTCTTGAAGTACTGTGATGATTGGTCCGCTGCTCCAGACATCTGAGCGCGCCTGTCGTGGTGCCGACCGGCGCCGGGTTCCTGCGCCGACTTACCGCCCTGGGCAGAGGGTGTGGCTCTCCGCAAGGGACCTCCCGCTACGGTCCTCGGCCAGGAGGCTCAAACCCCGTTTCGTCGGACCTTTCGAGGTCCTGAAGGTACTCAGTCCGGCGGCCCTGCGCCTGAAGCTTCCTGCATCCATGCACATCCACCCCGTGTTCCATGTCTCCCGGGTTAAGCCCGTCTCCCTCAGTCCCCTTTTGCCCCCAGCCCCTGATCCGCCGCCTCCCGTGTTGGTGGATGATCACTGACTTCCATCGAGCCCATCCTGACGGGCCGGGTCGGCCTGGTCGCCAGGTGGCTCCCGTGGAGGGGGGGGTACTGTGAGGTTTCTGTCCTTGCTCTCTCACTCGTTCTGTTCCTTTAACCACCCTCGCTTTGTTTTCATTCATTTTCTGTCAATTGGTTCTATCCCCTCGTTCACACGTTTCTCCCCGTTGACGTCATCAGAGACGTCGCTGATTGGTTCTCTCACTTCCCCACGCTTTTCAATCACATTCCCCAGCTGTCACTACTTTCTCCCCGTTGACGTCATCAGAGACGTCGCTGATTGGTTCTCTCACTTCCCCACGCTTTTCAATCAATCGATCCCTCATTATTTATACCCCGTTTTTCCCCACCCTAAGTTGTTGGATCGTCTTGTTTTGTCGCCTTGATTTGTCTCTGGATGTTTTTCCCCGTTGCTGCTGCTGCTGCCTTTTTCTCTGTGCTGTTCTCCAGGAATTCCTAGAAGCCTTCGCTTGGATACCTGCTCCCGTGGCGCGCGCTCGCCTCCACTGTTGTTCCAGTTCCAATTACGCATCTCGTCTGGGTGAGTTATCTATTTGACTGTTCTTGACCTATTCCGTTTTTCGTGTGTAAACTTACACTGAAGACTACCACCTTTTTGTCAAACAGTCACTCACCCAGCCATTATCTATTTTTGCTTGTTCCTTTATGGAATGATATTTTGGGATCTACCATCTCCCTCTGTGTGCTAGCTCACACCGAAGATATTATTTCACAATTGGACTGTGTGTTTACATGAAGATATCCACTGTGTGTTTGCTCACACCGAAGATATTATTTCACAATTGGACTGTGTGTTTACATGAAGATATCCACTGTGTGTTTACATGAAGATATTCACTGTGTGTTTACATGAAGATATTCACTGGGACTGTTTGGATTTAGCTCACTGTGTTGTTAACACGAAGAGTTTCACTTGGGCTGTTTTTGGAATAGTGCTCTCTGTGTTGTTAACACGAAGAGATTCACTTGGGCTGTGTTTGGAACTGTGCTCACTGTGTTGTTAACACGAAGAATTGTACACCCTGTTCTCCTGCTCGTTTAAGACTGCTCTGTCACTGACTCGTTCCCTCTCTCCCTCTCTCGGTCTCGCAACAACATCTGAGAACCCACCGAAAGGAATCTGCAGAGCGGTTCAGAAGTCAACACCTGCTTCCCAAGACAACCCTCACGGGAGAAGCTGCAGAGCAGCAGAACTTTGCCCCTTGATCATTGTACCTGTCTTGTTTGACCTGCTTTCCCTGTTTCTCTTATTCTTAGTACCAAATAAACAAGCCCTCGTATTTGGCAACTCTGAATCCTACTCTCTTGTGTCGTTGCGTTTGGGGTCGGTGTCAAACCATAACAAACCCTGCAAGACGCTCAAAAGCGGACTCTACAACAGAGTTCCATTCGTGAGAAAAGGGGGGTGGGTTATATTGACAAGGCTTGACAACAGAGGTTCAAATAAAACTTCATATTTATTGGTTATTTGTTTTTAGGCTTTTATATCAGCATCCAGTCTCCAGTCTCCGTGTTAACACTTCCTGTGTTTACATTTCGAGCGTGACATCATCGACTACGGCAAGCTTACAAGCTCAAAACGCAAACCGTAAACAAAACCCAGAGCGCACCAAGACTGAAGTGTGTACACAAACTAGAGGGGGGAGAGGGGGGGGGGGGAAGTTCGGCACGGAACTCGGAATGATTACGGCACGGAGCTGATTCGACCCCGATGTTGAGTGAGAAAGCCCCCTTATGCGCGTTGAGCCCCCACTCACTTTTCTCAGAATTAGCATGTTCTTCCTATACAAACAAGTTGCAGAGTTCAAAGAGAAGCCCCCCGTAGTGCACTCCGCTTTTAAAAGCCTGCTTTATTTTGAGCTGCTAATTGAACCTCTGGCGACTCAGGTTCAAGAAACAACAAAACCGAGTCGATGCTCCAGATCCAATTCGCTCACGCCTTCCAATGTTACCACTGGCGTTAGATTCAAAGTTCAAAGTTCAAAAGATCAAAGTTATGTTTATTGTAATTTTTCCATTGACATAGAAGCACGAGATATAGCACTCAGGTCTCGGTTATAGCCATTTGATACTAGATATATACTAAAATAAATAAAGATGATCTTCATGACAGACATACAAACTGATTCCATAAAAATCCAGTAAAACTAATCATTCAATAAAAACTGTCAATAAAACAGTGAATTGATTCAATAGCAAACTAATTAATTTCAATAAAAACATAGTATAATTCAGTAAAAACTGATTTAATTCAATAAGACTAATATGATTCACTGATTAAAAGATTAAAAGAGATTAAAAGAGAGGTGCCATAAAGTGCTACAGTGCAGTGTGCAGAGGCATGGCAGTGATTAACTGTTCAGTAGTCTCACAGCATCCGGGAAGAAGCTATTCTTCAGCCTGGTGGTTCTTGCCTGGATGCTGTGCAGCCTCCTGCCTGAAGGGAGGGGGGTAAACAGTCCGTGGACAGGGAGGGTGGGGTCACGCATGATGCGGATTGCTCTGTCCGTGCATCGGTTGTTGTAGGTATCAGAGATGTCTGGTAAGCTGCATCCGATGGTCCTCTGTCCAGACCTTACAACCCTCTGTAGTGCCTGCTTCTCTGCCGCTGTACAGCTGCCGTACCATGCTGTGATGCAAGAGGTCAGTATGCTCTCCACCACACATCTATAGAAGGATCTGAGGATGTTGGTGTCAAGCCCAGCCCCTTTCAGTTTCCTCAGGAAGTACAGGCGTTGATGAATGATTAACGAACAAAAGTACAGCACCAGACTAGCGAACAGCTAGTGTCTTACTGTAGGTGTTGACCGTGTTGTTTGGGAGTTTGACAGAGTAGAAGCGTCTAATACCACCGGGACGCATTTAACGGTCAGTGTTACAAAGGATCAGATTAAACCGAATATATATATTTATTGATTGATATATATTGCATAGTATTTGTATATCGTTTGATATCCCTTGTATATTCCTTGTACATATACACGGAATATCCCTTTAGCCCAGACCATAATATTTCATTCTCCTATTGGACAGCGGTCCACCGGCGCCAGGGACCAGCCTCCAGAGTCAGGTTCAAAGCCACCGTCAAGACATGTCTGGACATGCCCGGCCTTGCCCAGGGATACGAGACAGAAATGTCGTTGGCACTAGTTTGTTCACCGTGCATATAAATACGGCGCAGGTGAATACAGAAGCACTTAGTCTTACTTAGTCTTACTTAGTCAGAAGTGAAGAGTTACCCAATAAGTTGAAGCCTCACCCACGATACAACGTGCGGTGAAGTATGGCCTGTTTGGCCCCAGAATAGAGCATTGAGACCGCGTGCGAATTAATAACTGAATTGTCAGAGTTTGGCGCTATACCGTCGAGTGCGACATATTTCTATTAAGTCAGTGATAGTCTATTTGTGTATAGTGTATCGTGCGGCTAAAGTTCTACAGTGACCAGCATCCCCAACGCTTCCTCGTATTAGCTAGAGTTCTTATCCAGGCTGGGCTGCTTTCATGGCGCTTTCACCCGAGGAGACCTAGACGAGAACCGCGTGGACATGTACACTGGATTAATCTACCCGACGACTACATAGCCCTTTGCGGCTGGAATATATTTGCTTTGGTCCTGTGATTTATGGAGCGGAGAATCGCCGACGCCTGCACGTGTTGGATTTACCCCGCGAGGAGCCAAGTCGAGTCGGCGCCTCAGAGAGCCTGAGGCCGGCTAGCTTTCTTCACTGTGGAGCTACAGTCTACGGAGAACAGCTGTATTCGTCTGTGGATCAAGAGGCTATTGCACCGTCTCCTGTACTTGGAGTCTCCTTAGTCATCGTTGACCAGACTCTCTACTACCGACAGATCTTCTACCCCTGCTGGCTTACAACCAGGGTGACCCTTCCAGTATCTCCCGCTATATATTACTAGTGTACCATAGATATAATTCCCTAAGATTCAGGTTGTATAATTACCTCCTGCGTAACCAGAGAATGGACATTCATTGTTGATTTGCCTACGCACATTCCTTTGCCTTACAAGTGCATTCAAAGTATAATAGAGAAGTATTATGTACCTTTTGCTGCAATAAATACTTAAAGACAACTTTTATTGGAACCGGTTCATTGTGGGAAGTGTTCATTATATTTAGATATCATGTACTGTATGGCCAGTAATTAAAGTACATAAAGCGGTAGTGGTTTAATGATACCATACTTATCAATACAGTCAGGGAATTGTACCCCTCAGTTACAATTGGTCCTTCGAGCCGGAGGGTAACTAGCGTAATATTAATATAGTGGTATTAATATTGACATGGCCTATGATGAACACTCCACAAAACGGTTCTCCTAAAGTAGATCGCCCGCAGCGTAGACGGCAGACACCTCAGTACTTAGAGGATTACGTTGCCAATATACTACCTAGCCTTCTACAGACGGTAAACGCGGAAAAAGTAGATAGTAAAATTATGTCCGACCCTATCGCCCAGGCTACCCCGCCAATAGAGGCCCTAGTGGGTTCTAACGTAACTGACCAAGCTCACGGTAGGGACAAGGAGGGACCTGACACGACTTTACCCCCCGCCAAGACCGAAGAAGTAGTCCCCGGAGAGCTCCAGGATAAAGACAGCCCTCCAGGGATGGAACTCTACCCACCACAAGAAGAGACGCGCACCCAGGAGATGGATCTCCTCGGTACGCGACAGGAGAACGGATCTCCAACGAGTACTGCCAGGAACCGATCGCCTCGACCGGCGTCTTCCCCCAGCGAGGCGGACAAGATGCTGGCGCAGGCACTCATCGCCACCCTGGCAGCCTCCACCGAACGCGATCGACTTCAAGCGCAACAGACGCGCGAGCGCGAACATTCGGCAGCCGAGCGAGAGCGCTTCCAGGCGCAACAAAGGAGTGAAGACGACCGCATAAGACTGGAGACCAGACGCCTTCAGACGGAAGAGAACATTGAAAGAAGCCGCGCCGATGCACAGTACGCTGCCGCCAATGCACAGCGCGACGTCGCAAATGCACAGCTCCACGCCGCCCATGCCAGCGCCAATGCCCAGCGCGACGCCGCCAACGCACAGCGCGACGCCGCCCAGGCCAGCACCAATGCGCAGCGCGACGCCGCCAATGCCCAGCGCGAAGCAGCGCGCGACGCAGCCCATGCCCAGCGCGAGGCAGAGCGCGACCGGCTGCAGGCGCAGCTGATGGACAAACTGGTTGCCATGGCGACACCCCCTCTCTCCGCACGGAGCTCCCGGAGATCGTCACGACAAGGGTCTAGGACGCATTCCCCTACCCAACCAAGCGACCCGTGACCCCGCCAACAGGAGGATCCTGTCCACGTCTCCAAACCCCCTCCCCGGCTGGTCCATACGAGACCCAGCAACCGGGAAGAACCGGACCACGCCGAGAGACTGAACAGAAGACTCCAGGTCCTAGCAGAGGAAGAGGAAGAGGAGGAATGTCAAGCCGACCAGCAGCAACGTGCTCTGGACCAGGAGGCCCAGTACAGCCCCGACCAGCAGCAACGTACTCTGGACCAGGAGGTCCAGTACAGCCCAGACGTCAGCCCAGAGGCACTGCGCTACAAACCCCCGACTCAACTCACGGGTGAGTTTGACGCACCGCCAGCCCAGAGGAACAGCACCTGGGTACCCGGCCCTTGGTACCCACCAAGTACCAGCCCAAGACGACACGCAAGAGGAGACTCGCCTAGGAGGCCTCTCCCCCAACGCTCACCGATGTGCCAGTCATCCATGGCATCGTACCTTGGCACACCGACGTTCCCGGACTTCACACACGAGAACAGAGCACAGTACACAGAGCTACGAATGTGCTTAGAGACAATGATGTCCGATGTAGTTGATGAACCGTACAAATATGCTATCCTACTGAAGCACCTCAAGGTGCCCCGAGCGCACAATATAGCGCTGGCCTATGCCACCTCTACTACCCCATACACCGCGGCCCTAGCAGCACTCGACCAAAGATATGGACGCATATGGGACTACGTAATACAAGAGATAAGGCATATTGACCGCCTACCCCCAGCCACAGACAATCGCTCACTAGATGACCTGTCTATCAAGGTACAATCCCTGGTAGGGATGCTGGTGGGCGCAAAGAGAAAAGGGTATGCACGAACTGTACGCGAACTCTAATGTCGAGAGGATTTTAGAGAAGCTTCCGCCCGCCCGACAAGAGCGCTTCAGGCGGCAAAGAGACCACCGTGATCCTAACGGTCCCGAGCCATCCCTCCTAGACCTAGCCGACTTCCTGGCCAGAGAAGTCAACAGCCTACGGTTGGATACGTTCATGCGGAGCACACCAAGCTCCAGAGAGGGACCTAGGAGAGCAAACGATGGCCGCAGATTGGTGACCGTCATGCACCAATCAGAATCAATACCGAGCAGCAAGAACCACAACACCCCCTCGACGAAAGAGGACCAGTGGAAGATTGAGTGCCAGTACTGTGAGGGAGAACATCGGCTGTACCAATGCGACACTTTCGGGAAGCTGACCACGGACGAGGTGAGTCAGTGGATCCAGGACCACCGCCGCTGCTTCCGCTGCGCGCGCAGCCACCTAGCAGCTGAGTGCCGCTTGAAGAAGAAGTGCAGCAGGTGCGGTGGCACCCACTTGGAGGTCCTGCATGACATCAACAGGCGTCAGCCAGGACAACAAAGTGGGCCCGTCGCGGTAATGTACCATGCCGAGGCTGTGGCACCAGCACCAAAGTTCCACCAGACCGCTCCCTGGTGTCCCGACTGCTACAGCAGACACTGGGAGTCACGGTGCGACTCGCACCATATAGATTCTATGTCACCACCAACAGGAGTGCTCCACATTGACCAGCATAGCGGGACCCCCCGAGTGCTCCTCAAAGTGGTCAGAGTGCTCCTGAGCTACGAGGACAAGGTCCTGGACACTTACGCCGTCCTGGACGATGGGTCTGAAAAGACTCTCCTCCTCGCTTCCGCAGCAGCCCAGTTGGGCCTGCGGGGTGTCAAAGATACCATGACCATACGCACCATCAGAAGGGACCAGAAGACCATAAAAGGTGAAAAGGTCTCCTTCAAGATAGCAGCGGTGGACCAGCCCGAGGAGCAGTATAGTATAACCAACGTCTTCACCAGCCACGACATAGGCTTGTCTCAGTACACCTACCCCATCCCACAGCTGATGGCCAAGTATGTGCATCTACGTCAACTACCTATACCGCTTATCGACGGCGCCACACCGACCCTGCTCATCGGCTCCGACCACGCGGACCTCATTCTCCCAATTGAGGCGGCCCACATCGGACCCAAAGGATGCCCAGTCGCGGTTCAGACCCGACTAGGATGGACGCTCCAGGGCCCCCTCTACGGACTTGACAGTCAACCCACTGGTGCCGACGGAAGGGTCAGAGCGGCAGAATTGCTCGTCCAAGGGCGGACCTACAACCGACCCGTGGCGAGGCTGATAGAGACCACAAGGCTCCCCGACTCGCTTAATGACGACCATGACCCCATGACTTTGTGAACTGACCGACCCCTCACAACAGACATTGAGTAGTGGACAGTGCGGTTAATCTGTCTCTGCTTAGCTAATTAGGTGGGACTAATTAGGGGGCGGCTGTTACAAAGGATCAGATTAAACCGAATATATATATTTATTGATTGATATATATTGCATAGTATTTGTATATCGTTTGATATCCCTTGTATATTCCTTGTACATATACACGGAATATCCCTTTAGCCCAGACCATAATATTTCATTCTCCTATTGGACAGCGGTCCACCGGCGCCAGGGACCAGCCTCCAGAGTCAGGTTCAAAGCCACCGTCAAGACATGTCTGGACATGCCCGGCCTTGCCCAGGGATACGAGACAGAAATGTCGTTGGCACTAGTTTGTTCACCGTGCATATAAATACGGCGCAGGTGAATACAGAAGCACTTAGTCTTACTTAGTCTTACTTAGTCAGAAGTGAAGAGTTACCCAATAAGTTGAAGCCTCACCCACGATACAACGTGCGGTGAAGTATGGCCTGTTTGGCCCCAGAATAGAGCATTGAGACCGCGTGCGAATTAATAACTGAATTGTCAGAGTTTGGCGCTATACCGTCGAGTGCGACATATTTCTATTAAGTCAGTGATAGTCTATTTGTGTATAGTGTATCGTGCGGCTAAAGTTCTACAGTGACCAGCATCCCCAACGCTTCCTCGTATTAGCTAGAGTTCTTATCCAGGCTGGGCTGCTTTCATGGCGCTTTCACCCGAGGAGACCTAGACGAGAACCGTGTGGACATGTACACTGGATTAATCTACCCGACGACTACATAGCCCTTTGCGGCTGGAATATATTTGCTTTGGTCCTGTGATTTATGGAGCGGAGAATCGCAGACGCCTGCACGTGTTGGATTTACCCCGCGAGGAGCCAAGTCGAGTCGGCGCCTCAGAGAGCCTGAGGCCGGCTAGCTTTCTTCACTGTGGAGCTACAGTCTACGGAGAACAGCTGTATTCGTCTGTGGATCAAGAGGCTATTGCACCGTCTCCTGTACTTGTGGTGCTAGATGGTATGGATAGATGGATAGATGGTTATCTGGCATTTGCAATGCTCGTGGTTTTGGTTACGTCAGTGATGCATTTTGGAAAAAACCTAGCCTGTACCGTGACAGATTACATCCCAACACCAAAGGAAGAAAAGTCCTAGCTAGCAATATCTACTGCTATGTCCGGTCTGCCTCAAAGTGATGTCAGGGCTATAGGTCTTCCCAGCACCCCTCCTTCCACCATGACATGTCACAAGTGCAGCCCCTCCAAGCTGTAACTTACGAAGAGCCTATTACGCGGCTACCTGTAGGCCAACATACATTTCAAAGAGACAATTTGATGTACATTAATTATCATTAAGGCCAGATTAAGACTTCAGAGGCCCCTGGGCCAGATTCTTGTGGAGGCCCCCCCACATTTTTTTTTCGTATCTCTTTTATTTATTTTTTTACTAGTGTGTAGTGGAGGCCCCTAGTCCCGTTATTTCTAAACCTAGCCGCATTTCTGGCAAGACGCTCTCTGATTGGCCGACGCCTGTTTCTACACTGGTTAAGCTTAGGCACTCTTTCGAAGTTGGTTAAGGTTAGAGTTTGTCTTAGAGCATGGCGATAGAACGGCAGGTAGTTTGCAGGCTGTTTGACGCGGAAATGGGCAAAGACACAGCTCGTCACGCGATTGGGCAAACATGTCAGTGGCCAATCAGAGAGCGTCAGTCAGTGCCAATCAGAGAGCATCTGCCAGAAATGCGGCTAGGTTTAGAAATAACGCCCCCTAGTCACTAGGGGGAGCTCGATGATATCCGCTATCAGCACCGGCGGGTCTCTGCTGTCTGTCATGAATAATGATCCCAATCTGCCTTATTCGTGTCGGGGCTGTGTCTATTCTTTTACCAACGGATTTCCAGTTCCGCGTTCGCGTTCTGCGATCTGATTGGCCACTGACGTTTCTTAGGCGACTCTTTCGAAGTTGGTTAAGGTTAGAGTATGGAATCAGGGCTGGTGTTCTATCGCCCTGCTCTAAGACAAACTCTAACCTTAACCAACTTCGAAAGAGTGCCTAAGCTTAACCGGTGAAAGAAAGAGGCGTCACACGATTGGCGCTACCAGAAACGTCAGTGGCCAATCAGAGCGCAGAATGCGAACGCGGAACTGGAAATCCGTTGGTAAAAGTATTCAGGCGTCGGGGCTGGGAGATGCAAGTTTTGACTTTTTATTGCTGTTTTTACCTCAAACAGAAAACCTCAAACTCTTATGAAGAGGAGAAAAAATACTCAATATTAGCCACTTGCAGACGGCAGGGTGTGACGTACTGTATATTTTAGTTGATGAAATATTTTTGTTGACTAAATATTTTAGTTGTTGAAATATGTTTTAATTTCAGTGTCACAGTATGACATCGATCGCCAAAATAAGAAAAAAAATTAAATTATTTGGGGCCTCTAGTGACGAGGGGTCTCCAAAAGGCCTCGAGTAACGAGGGGCCTCAAAAAATGTTTTAAATAAAAGTAAAAAAAAAAAAATAATAATTTGGGGCCTCTTGTGACGAGGGGCCTCCAAAAGGCCTCTAGTGACGAGGGGCCACCAAAAAAATAAAAAATTTAACAAAAAAAAAAATAACAAAAAAATGTTGGTGCCTCTATTTTTTTAAAATAATTTTTTTTTTTTTTTTTTTGAGGCCCCCCGTCACTAGAGGCCCACGGGCCGCGGCCCGGACGGCCCGGTCGTTAATCCAGCCCTGATCATTGTGCCCTCTCCTCCCTGCCTTCCGCTCCCATTCCGACAATTGTGGGTTACAGGCCAAGTAAACTGCCAGTGGGCAGGCGATACAGTAGAGGGGGTCACCTGCGCACACTACCCATAGGTACTCCAGCTAACCCAGAGAATAGCTCCACTATTAAAATGGCCCTCCTCAAACCTCGATCCATAACCAACAAGTATTTTATTATAAATGACCTTTTTGTCCGGGAAGAGTTAAGCTGTCTATTTCTTGTAGATACTTGGCAAAGAGATCTGGAACAGACCCATCTCAATGAACTCTGTCCGCCGAACTGTAGCTCCATTAACACTCCACGGCTATCTGGTCGTGGTGGTGAACTTGCGTTGGTCCATAAAACTTGTGTTGCAAGTCCTTTCAATCCTTAGTTTGAACTACAAATCACCATAGTTGGCAGAGCGCATCCATTTTATTGTATTTAAATATATCGCCCTCCTGGCTCCACTAGTCTTTTTTTACTGAGTTACTCACATCAGTGATTAAGCTGGACAACATGCTGGTCACACAGGTGATTTAAATTTTCATGTTGATGACGTCACATTAAAGGCTGCATCAGATTTTCTCGCGATTACTGACTCTTTTAATTTTGTTCAGCATATTTCGGGTCCTACTCATGTAGCCGGGAATACTTTAGATTTAGTTTTCTCACATGGGTTAAACATTAAGAATGTCAACCTCCAGGATTTCCATCTGTGACCATAAGTGTATAATTTTTTATGTTTGTTTTAACTCTGATGTACTCCCTCATAACCAGATGACGCACAGACGTATAATTAAGCAAAACTCTGCAGATACATTTTCAACATTATTTGACTCTGATGTTCTGTCCAATTGCAATCAGTTTGAGTCCCTTGTGCAGTATTTTCATGACCAATCTTCCACTATTTTGGACATAGTTTCTCCTTTTAAATCCAGACCTGCCTTCCGTACCAATTCTACTCCTGGTTCAATGAGTCTATCCGCAGTTTTAGACGTCAGTGTAGAAAGACAGAGCGTTTATGGAAAGCCTCCAAGCTTGAAGTCCACAGGTTACATCTCAAAGAGCTTTTGATCCAGTTTAATGACATGATAAGGGATGCAAGAACTGCATATTTAGCTAATCTAATATCATCCAACGAGGGAAACTCAAGGGTTTTGTTTAAAACAATCAATACTATTGTTGCTCCAATGTACAGTAAATTACCTAGTATGGTTTTGTCAATATTCCAATGTACAGTTTAGCTTGTACAGTTGTACAGTTCACCCACCCAACCCCACCCAACCTCCTCCAATGTACAGTTTTGACGTCAAATGTATATACTCTCTTTTCTGGACTCTTTTTGTATCACAAACAGTACTGTATTTGCAAATCTGGTATGTCATAGATGTATAGATGTAGCAGTACTGTCTATCTGTATGTCATGTATGTCATATATGTCCTGATGAATTGAAAATGGGGGACCCTGATGTAAACAAGACGAGAGTCTTTCTCTGGTCTGCATCCCCTTAACAATTGTGTGTATTGAGCTGTACTGTATTGTACCCATTCTGCAATCTGTTAATAAAGTTTTCAATCAATCAATCAATCAATGCCTCCATATGTACCTGTATATTCTTATACTGACTGTAATAACTTTTTGAATTATTTTGTGGACTTTGGGGTATTTTGGGGTATACTTTGGGGGTATTTTGGGGTACTTTGGGGTACTTTGCGGTATTTTGGGGTATTTTAGGGTATTTTCTGGGGTACTTTGGGGGTACTTTGGGGTATTTTGGGGTATACTTTGGGGTATTTTGCGGTATGTTGGGGTCCTTTGGGGTATTTTTGGGTATACTTTGGGGTACTTTGTGGTATTTTAGGGTACTTTTGGCGTATTTTGGGGTATTTTGGGTATTTTGGGGTATTTTGGGGTATTTTGGGGTACTTTGGGGTATTTCGGGGTACTTTGGGGTATTTTGGGGTATTTTAGGGTACTTTGGGGTATTTTGGGGTATTTTGGGGTATACTTTGGGGTATTTTGGTGTATTTTGGGGTACTTTGGGGTATTTTTGGGTATACTTTGGTGTACTTTGGGGTATTTTGGGGTACTTTCGTGTATTTTAGGGTAATTTGGGGTAATTTGGGGTATTTTGGGGTATACTTTGGGGTATTCTGGGGTATTTTGGGGTATCTTGGGGTACTTTGGGGTATTTTGGGGTATTTTAGGCTACTTAAGGGGATGCAGACCAGAGAAAGACTTTCGTCTTGTTTTCATCAGGGTCCCCCATTTTCAATTCATCAGGACATATATGACATACATGACATACAGATAGACACTGCTACATCTATACATCTATTTGGGGTACTTTGGGGTATTTTGGGGTATTCTGGGGTATTTTGGGGGAATTTTGGGGTACTTTTGTGTATTTTGGGGTATTTTGGGGTATTTTAGGGTACTTTTGGGTATTTTGGGGTACTTTGGGGTATACTTTGGGGTATTTTGGGGTACTTTGGGGTATTTTTGGGTATACTTTGGGGTATTTTGGGGTACTTTGGGGGTATTTTAGGGTATTTTGGGGTATTTTGGGGTCATTTGGGGTATTTTGGGGTATTTTGGTTTTGGTTGGCTGTAAACAATGGCTGGCTGTAAACAATTTAACAGCTCTCTGTATGAAATTATGTGTATGTTTATATGTTTGTAGTGCAAATCACCAGACAGAAGAAGAGCTTTCTGGATGTATGGTTGTAGTAGGTTGTAGCAGCTTTCTGGATGTATTGGTGAAGAAGAAGAAGTCTTTATTCTGCACACATTGGCAATGTCACTCGCCATGCAGCGACACACACATGCGATGGGGGGCACATACAGGAACACACACATGCAGTTTTTTTGGGTCGCCAATGAAATTTCATCTCCACGCTAAACACATCCCGTCGTCCTTCCCCCCAAGGGCAGCCAAGAGCAGACATGGGCTTCGGCGTGGGGCAGAGCCCGCGGACCAATCCAAGTGCTCCTGTCCGTCTTCCTCAGGGACACGACAGCGTTAGCGATCTGTTCTGCATGTTCTTCCATTGGGCTTATATTCTGGAGGGGAAACCCATGCGAGCATGGGGAGAACATGCAGAAAGGCCCGGATGTATGGGTTTAGTAGGATGTAGTAGCTTGCTGGATGGATGGGTGTAGTACAGTAGAATGTAGTAGCTTTCTGGATGGATGGGTGTAGTACAGTAGAATGTAGTAGCTTTCTGGATGGATGGGTGTAGTACAGTAGGATGTAGTAGCTTTCTGGATGTATGGGTGCAGTAGGATGTACTGTAGTAGCTTTCTGGATGTAGTTTGTAGCAGCTTTCTCGATGTATGGGTGTAGTATGATAGTAGACAGAGCTTTCTTTTCATCTAAAGGGCCAGCAAAAGTTCTAGCTCCAGCTCCTTCTGTTCTTCGGGGGACAGGTCCTTTTTCTTTTTTTACAACCCTGATGAAGAGCCATATAAATCCAATAGACTTACCCACAGTCTGAACCAAAAGTACACAGCCTCTCCTGTCTTTAACAATGCCTTTACACATCACTCCAGTTTACAAACTTCAGATATTGAGATTTGAGAACATCACTCATCTGAAAATCTAAAACAGATTTGTATCGCTTTTTTTCGTCTCAGGGATTCAACTGTTACAGGTTGAAACATCAATCAAAAAGTAGATCTAACAAACAAGGGAGCGAGACAAACAGGTCAATATTTAAAGCTGCACTGGGTAATTTTGAGAAGAAAATAACAATAACTAGCTACAAAAGCTTGAATATTGTTTATAATCTCGACACAAATTAAAAAAAAATCACCCATTGAAACAAAGTGAACCAGGGTTGTGCTTAGATGATGCGTATTTGTATGGTGAAGGTGGGTAGGTGCACCACTGCCAAACAGATAATTTCTAGTTGCAAACAGTGCTCAAGGGATCCTGTTATTCTCTTGTAACACGTGTATGTATTCAATAAAAGTTAAGTTAAGTAAACTTTTCAGAGGTTAGTTATTTCTCCCAAAATACTCGGTGCAGCTTTAAAAAGCAGTTAAGCATGTTAGCTCTTCTGAAGCTGCCAAATGTCCACCATTGTTGATACAGTAACACAAGCCTCAACAAACACTTACACTCCAGGAGCTCTGTCACCCATTCAAACCAAGAAGCATTAGACATATAAATGTGCCATATTATGTGTCTGTCAGTCAAACATAAAACAATAACTGATTTGATACTTATATATCTATTTCTAATGTCTTGTTATAGTAAATGTATTATATTATAGTTCCCATGTTTTGTACGATAATCCATTACTCCCTGGTCCTCTGTCTAACAAAGAATGGATTGCACGGTGCTAATTGCACCCTTACTTACAATTCATTATGAAATGAAAATGGGAGACCCTGATGTAAACAAGACGAAAGTATTTCTCTGGTCTGCATCCCCTTAACAATTGTGTGTATTGAGCCGTACTATATTGTACCCATTCTGCAATCTGTTAATAAAATGTCCATTCAATCAATCACCAAGTCTTCATCTTGCTGTTTGTAATAGAAGCCTATCAGGTCCCCAAAGCTATACACTGGGGATAATTATTTTCACCACACACTCATTTAGGCAATACTTCAAATGGGAACTACCAGCGGATAAGATAAATAATGGAGAATAGATGAGTCTAGTGTGGTATGTGGAGACTGAACCTAGAAGAAATATCACATGACATCTCAAAGGACAGGCCTTGTTTTGAAGTTGAATGTTTACGCTCAGGGGGCTTGTTGAAAATATCATTATGTCTGAATCCCGACAGTGGCAAGGTCACGTTGGTCACCTAGAGCCAAAGAAGATACTGTAGATGTCATTACACCTCTAGCACTTACTGTCGCTGAGTCGAATGCGACCAGTCATCTCTTGGCCAATCAATCCAGGCTTTTGGAAAATGTACATCGCTTATGTAAGCTTTTCAGATCTATTCCATCATTCATCCAAAAGTGAATTACTCAATTTTAAATGTATATCAGCATTGTTCCACAAGTTAACCCCAACAATAGAAATACATCTCCTTCTAATACCTTTCTTAGCTTTTTTAACAGTAAACTTACAAACGTCTCTCAAATCACATTTTATTTCCTGTATTGAAAAAAACCTTACACAAAATATAATTGTAATGTGCTTGCAGCCGGGCTCTCGAGACACAGAAGTCAAGTCAAGTCATCTTTATTGCTATAGCACATTTACAAATGACTAAAGCCAAACCAAAGTGCTTTACAGCTACATTATTAAAAACACATAGCCTACACTAGAGTAATAAGTAAAAATACACCAACATTACAGAAAAGGTACTGTACAATTAAGAAGAAAAACAAGAAACAAGGTGCAATATAAAAGAGACAAGAAATGTTATGAAAAGTCCGAGTAGCAGCAAAAGTAGCAGGCTAACTCTGGTCAAAGGTCAGGGAAAAGAGGTGTGTTTTGAGCAGTGATTTAAAAGCCTCTAGGCTCTGGGCAGATCTTATGTGGGGAGGAGGCTGTAAAGACAGAATACTTTGGTAAGTTAAATGTCAGTTACGTCCTCACACCAGAACCATAAGATTCAGGTTATTGTCAAAATGCTCCTTTGATCCGGGATATTTCACTTGAGTAGAACTTATTAAAACTCTGTCTCTTACCTCTATCTAAAATTCTAAATCATCGACAGTACAAGTAGCTAGTGAAAAACAAAAAGAACAAGTAGACTCAAGAAAAATATAATACATAGAATATATTGTTGAATTGTTTGTTTGTAATTCAGAAGTATTGTAGTGGACACATTGACTGAACCTAATTCACCTACAATGTCACTTTAAGGACACTGGGGTTTGTGTGTCGGCCATATTAACTCAATGTTTTGGTTTGTTGTTTGTCTCACAATGCAAATAAATGATACACACTGATGTGTGGTCAAAGAATATCCTATAGTATGATATTTATCTCCAAAATGAATGGACACGAATGAGGAGCCTGACACCCGGGAGGAACGGTGGCGTTGACAGCAGTGGTCGCCAGTGGCGTCGCGTGGGTAAAATAATAGGGGATGCCAAAAAAAAAATTATAAAAAAAAAATTGTTATTAATATATATATTTTTTTTTTACTTAAGCCAAGCAGTCACCATGTACAGTATGGCTCGGGGGCCACTGCCAGTCAAACCAAGCAGTCACCATGTACAGTATGGCTCGGCGGCCACTGCCAGTCAAACCAAGCAGTCACCATGTACAGTATGGCTCGGCGGCGTTACTACTATGAACAAAACAAAGCCAAGAGAACAGTTTTGACTCTTCAAATAAAGTGACATATTTATTTTTCCAAATAGTTAGCATACTGTAGCATTTAACCCTAGGACGCACCAATATACTAGTTACTGTACTACTAGCATCATGCAACTCCCAGCAGCGATGCACCAATATACTAGTTACTGTACTAGCATCATGTAAATCCCAGCAGGGATGCACCAATATACTAGTTACTGTACTACTAGCATAATGCAACTCCCAGCAGGGATGCACCAATATACTAGTTACTGTTCTACTAGCATCATACAACTCCCAGCAGGGACGCACCAATATACTAGTTACTGTACTACTAGCATCATGTAACTCCCAGCAGGGACGCACCAATATACTAGTTACTGTACTACTAGCATCATGTAACTCCCAGCAGGGACGCACCAATTTACTAGTTACTGTACTACTAGCATCATGCAACTCCCAGCAGGGACGCACCAATATACTAGTTACTGTACTACTAGCATCATGTAACTCCCAGCAGGGATGCACCAATATACTAGTTACTGTACTACTAGCATCATGCAACTCCCAGCAGGGACGCACCAATATACTAGTTACTCTACTACTAGCATCATGCAACTCCCAGCAGGGACGCACCAATATACTAGTTACTGTACTACTAGCATCACGCAACTCCCAGCAGGGACGCACCAATATACTAGTTACTGTACTACTAGCATCATGCAACTCAGTTAGCATCCAAGCTAGCCATAACGTTACGTTAGTAGCTTAGCATCCAAGCTACTGTAGAAACTGCATCTTACCTGGTCAATAAACTGGTCCTCCTTGCTCCTCCTGGACAGATAGATAATATTATCCACAGTGGTTTGCTGTGCTGGTCCTCAATAAATGTCCCGCCGGCGAAAAATAAGTGGCTAATAAAGTGCTAAATGTTTGATAATAGAATACAGGATTAGTCCGAACGTGCCTGCTGTTAATAACATTTTCAATCAATCAATCAATCAATCCCGCGAGGGGATGACGTCAGACCTATGGTTCAGCCGTTGTCACGTGACTCATGTTAGATGCCAGTAATCCCATGTGGATTCTATAGTACCTTTTTTTGCCAGAGGGACCAATGTTAACATGTGGAAAGGGCTTTAGTCAGCTCGACTGCTCGAATCCTATTGGCTAATAACTGGTTTTGGATGGATGACGTGGTGGATGCTAGGGAAATACACCCGCCCCCCTCCTCCCCTCCTGCCTGCCTGAGCTGCAGTGACTCTGAGCACAGTGACTGCCAGCCTGCCTCAGTGAGTCTGACAGACTCTAGGGCAGACCTGGGCATTGTACGGCCCGCGGGCCGGATGATTCTGACCGGCCCGCGAAAGATTACATGATAATAAAAAAAAATAAAAAAAATATTTGTCTTTTAATTTTTTTAATTTTTATTTTTTTTACTTTTTTTTTTCATGTCAACGTTCACACGCACAATATACGCTTACCTAGGATTTGACTTGATTCAACAACAAAGCAGTCGGGGCAAGCCGAAAACAGTCGAAAGTGTGGTTATTTGAAGTTTGGATTTCTTTTTTCACAACTGAGGTAGGTAGATTAAATTTTTTTAGACTAAAGTACAGAAAAAGGGTACCGTTGGGTACCGGTATCGATTCACAGGTACCGGTACCGTATCGGTTCAAATGTGAACGGTACCCACCCCTACTGAACACACAACTGCAGGGCAAGGGCATTTTTGCTAATGAAATGCATAGCCATGTGAAAGCCTTCATGACAAAGTTGCAATTAATTTCAAGGCAACTAGGCAGCAACAATCTCAAACACATGAAAACCCTGAAAGAAGTCAAACCATCAGCTGATCACCGGCACAGGTGCTCATCCATGTTGGGAGCACTGCATGATGAATTTTCAAGGCGTTTTCAAGATTTCAAAAAGGTTGAGGATGAAATGCAGCTGGTTTCCTCTCCCTTTACCTGCAGTGTTGATAGTGCACCCACTGATGTTCAGCTTGAACTCATTGACCTGCAGTCTGATTCACTACTGAAAGAGCACTTTAAGTCAGCATCACTGCTAGAGTTCTACTCTGCTCTCAAGGAGGAGAACTTTCCAAACATGAGGAGACATGCTCAGAAGATGTTGGTTCTCTTTGGATCCACCTATATGTGAACAGACATTCTCAGTCATGACGTTTACCAAGTCCAGGTACAGATCCTCTCTCACTGATGAACATCTGGCAGCTGTGCTTCGCATCTCCACCTCAGACATGCAACCTGACTTTGATGGACTTGTTAAAGCTCAACAGAGACTGGATTTATCACACTGAATGAAAAAAAAGAGCTGAAGAACACTAAAATGTGGAAATATAACAAGTGAAATGGGACACTTGATATTTTTTTTCTTTTTTTTGCACAGTTCTGAAAACATTTAATGTTTAATATAGGCATGTAAAGTAAAAAAGGCTACTGGGACACTTTTCTTTACACAGTTCAGTGACATGTCTTGTTTATTTTGGCTATAATATGATGTGATGTCTTTAGAAAGCTAAGAAAATCCTTGTTTCAATAGTATATGAAACTCAAAATAATATATTTATTTTATATATATATATATATATATTTATATATATACATTTGTATAGCACTTTTTCATACATGCCCTTTGTTATTAATGTTTCACATTTTGTTTATCATTTTGGAAATAAATTCTATTTGAATATTTTGATTATGATTGTAAACTATATATATATATTTTTTCATATTTCATATTCATATCTTAATGGGGAAGCGTGGCTTCCCTTGGCTTCCAGGAGGATTCGCCACTGGTGGTCGCTAGCTTACTTGTAGCTTACCTTACATAGAGGTGAGACTGCTGAACAACTTGTGAAATATCCCTTTAAGGTCCCAGCTCGGCCTGTAAGAGTCTCAGCTCCAACCAATCAGTCAAGATGACACATGGGGAGGGCAGGCAGACAGACGCTTTCCACCTCACAAGCTTTATGCCATTTGGATGCCAAACATGCACATTTTGGATGGTAAATTATGGTTGAACGGTTGCTCGCAACAAATTTTAAACAGGATTTTATGGTGTCTTGTCCATGTGTATTTATAGCATAGTGACAAGAGTGACAGCTGAGTCACTGGGGTAGTGGCACAAGGCTTCTGCATACTGCCCAAATTCATTTTCACATATAAAAATTGGCAGAGAACATTCAATAGTTCAACATCAAATTAAAGTGTGTAGTATTTCACTTTACTTGGCATGAGGGAGATACAGGGTGACGGGTAGCTTGAATCCTTCAAGCTTTAAAAATGTTAAAATGTCGGTCTCACAGATAACACTGTACACACCCTCAAACAGAGGGTATGTGACTGTAAGTATTTATTTAGATTTTTTTATACTAATCCTATTCTTTGTTCCAAAACTGAGACGGTGTAACTAATTGGTTAGTGGACAATTTCAATACAGGCGTCGGACGTTGGTGCTCATTTCAAATCAGCAGGGTAATAACATAGACAGGCAATTTCGATAAACTGACCCATAATCGCCTGATTCAAAATGTCCCAATCGGATTGAAACCTCAACCCTCATTACTGTGTTCAAGTTATCAGTGGTTCCCAAAGTAGGGGTCGCCAGATGATTTCCAAAAAAAATAAATGTGTTTTTTTTATTTTATGCAACCTAGGTGGGGAACAACCAGGAGATCACTGCAACTCACACAAGTTGGAGAACTCTCTCTCTCTCTCTCTCTCTCTCTCTCTCTCTCTCTCTCTCTCTCTCTCTCTCTCTCTCTCTCTCTCTCTCTCTCTCTCTCTCTCTCTCTCTCTCTCTCTCTCTCTCTCACTCACACACACACACAAAGGGAGCTGAATGTGATTGGTGGAGGCGGGACCCTTACAAAAAAAATTAAAAATACATCAAAATCAGTGTTGTTGCTAATCATTGACACATGCTAGCCTGTAATAATCCCTCCCAGAAAAATCTACTTTGCATTTGATATATTGCAAATATATGCCATCACACACACTGGCGTTTAAAGGGTTAGAATTATAAAATGAATATGTGGTGTCATGGCTGCCTAGTTATAGTTGAAAGCAGATTTTTTTTGAATTTAATGAACCTGTATGTGCAATTTCCTGCAATATAGAGCCTTCAATCTTGACCAATAAAGCTGCTCTTTTCACTATAAAACTCAGTTTATATTGCAGTATGATCGCCAATTACTATAATAATAATAATATATTAATATATATATATATATATACTGTATATATACTGTATATTGATTTTTCGCTCATTTATTTTTATTAAATCAATCTCCTTTCAAATAGGCCAAGTTTTTAATAAGAAAGAGAAAAAAGATATATTTCCATTACCTGTAACTCTTGTGTCTCTTTCTCTACTTCTCTGCCTCCTCCCTGAGTCTGCAATGCACAGCCATGACATCAATCTCCAAAAAAAAAGTAAAAATAAAAAAAATAAAGTAAACATTTTTTTAGGCCCCTCGTCACTAGAGGCCCACGGGCCGCGGCCGTCGTTAATACGGCCCTGCTCGTCTGCCATATAGATAGCGAACGTATTTTGCAAACGAAGTCATGTCATCCAGCTGACACCACATATCTAGATAATATGACAACGTTAGCTAGCGGCTAGCACTAAAGCTAACGCCAACCAGGGGGAAACGTTGTTATTATTTATTATTATTATTATTATTAGAGGATTTACGGTATGACCAGATGGCATTTCGGGACGTGAAACACTTTTATTGTATTGCGTGGTAGAAGTTCTACCACTCAATAGTAAAGACATGTCTAACATAACTTACTGGAAAATCCTGCCACCGATAAGATACTCTGTCGCCTGTGACATACACACGCACTCACAGCCTGTACTGGCTGCAGCAACATGCGCGCTACTGACTGCTGGGGGAGGGACCGTGGTATGCAGTGGATCAAACCATTCAAATGTGGAGGGCAGGGGGGGACAGAATCTTTGGAAACTTAAAAACTCGCTATTAAGTGTCATTGCGTATTATTAATTTGATTGAAATTACGTAGTTATGGTTAGATTTATATATTGGGGGGGGATATATCATATTTTTCATATGATCAAAAAGTGGTGGAGCAAGAGCATACCTTTGCTCCCCCAAGTTCAATAGTGGGAGAGCAGATGCTCCGAACAAAAAAACAGAAAAGCCATCAAAAGCAGTGTTGTTGCTAAAATCTTACATATGCTAGCCTGTTTTTAACAATAATTTGTGATGCTATCATAAAAACTGGCATTTAAAGGGTACAAATACAAAAATTCCTGCACCAGAATGCAGGAAATGATGTCTTTGTAACAAAAAAAATCCTGGTGGGGGACCCCCAGACCCCGCTTAAAAAGTGGCCTGACTGGGGCTACATTTCGCACTATATTTCCTGGCCTGAATGATTTCCCCAGCGTTTGAACGTTTGCATGTTTCAACCATACATTTCCATTAACACTTTAAGTGCCGAAAACATGTTTAGGCGTCTTTCCTAGCCATGCTAAAGTTGCAGAGGACGCCCTAACTCGTCTTTAATATCAATATTTCAAAAATCTGTGATCGGAATCATATTTCCCCTCTGCAGCCTTCACACACAGTTCTGAGCTCCTCTCAATCCTCTAGCAGTTCAAGAGCACCATCTGGTGGCCGATCGGCAGAAGCGCCAAACAGGAAGTCATGTGGATGAAGTGGTGATCACCCATATTACTTCCGGGCACTCGTATAGGTCCCGGGACTCGATCTCGACACAATACATAGCGATCCGTTGCCAATAACTCGATAAACAACATGATTTGGACGTATATACTATTATACAACCTGGAAATGGACCGGGTATTTCGACATCCCATAATGGAAAACTGTCTACCCCACGCTGATCGCCCAACGGCCCGCGGAGACTGGGGTGAGTTTTAGCGTGTAGTATTACCGTGTTCGACACTAACTGCTATGATGAACATTTGACCCACATTAGATGAATGGTATAACGTTGCCCACGGAATTATAAACGATCCCCCGCCCATCCGGTCATCATCAGATGATACGTAGAAACTTCTAGAAGCACGTCCATTTGAAATTTTTCATCTGGCACCGATCGCTACCAAAAACTGTATTTGATCATCAATATAATGCATTTGGGGCTATAAATCACGTTCTGGAGAAAGCTGCAGAAAGAGATGAAAACATACTTATACTTTAGATCATATTTTAGTATGAATATGTGAATGAAAAAGTTTAACGTTCATACACCCTGAACAATACATATAGGACATTGAATGGGCCCTAATAATGGCAATCTAGCAATAGAATTTAAAAAGTTATAGCCCTGCAAAGAAGGGGAACTTCTCCATAGACAAATAGAGCTGGCAACGGATGGTATATCATGAATTTAACCTTAGGCAATCAAAGTGTTAATAAAAAAATATTATAATAATCCTATAATAATGGGGGTCACGGCTCTCTGACACCGTTATTTCGGGGGTCGCGGCCTGAAAACTTTGGGAGCCCCTGAGCTAAAACACTATGTCTAAGAGTATGGTACTGGTGAGGAGTAGGAATTGTACAAATGTTTCAGGAGAAAAAACTATAGGAGGGGAAAAAACTGTCAATAATCACTCCTCAGTCCTCACACTATGTTTATTTTTAGACGTTATTAGCAATGTGTGCACCTGCTGAGAATAATGTATACCTCATTGTCAATGACTAATCCCTGTTACCCATTTCCCCCCCAGAGTTCGATGGACTCCCTTTGCATCTGTGATGTTCCTTATTGCTATGCTGGTTCCCTTAGAAAGAGCGCTGCAGGTAATCTCTAATCTCTCAGACTGGTTGACTTCTTTACCGTGACTAAATGTGTGAAATTAGAACACACTGTCGCTTTGGGTCACTCCGTATGTAATGGTAGTCTGGATAATGCTGATTAAAATGCACCCAAGCATTTTAAAGTTTTTTTTTAAGTCAGGAGCCGTCCCTTGAGGGAGGGAGGGGGGGCGGGGGTCCTGTCACGGTTGTGACTCCCAGCGCATGTTCCTGCTCCTGTGCTCTCTCTCTCTCCCTCTCATTTCTCTCTCTCTCCCTAGTGTCTCTCCCTCTCCTCATGATGTCCCCCGTAGACCCAGCAGGTGTCTTCGGGTCTCTCACATACGTTCCTGTCCCAGTCCTTCACCAGCTGGTCGCCATCAGTCACCACCCCAGCTGTTCTCTATTATTCATTATTTCCCCCTTGTGCATTTAAGTCCACGTCCCTAGTGAGTCAGTGAGTCAGTGAGTCAATTACCTGTCTGTTGCTTTTCCCCGGTTACCTGCCTCCGGCGTCCTCTACCACAACCATTACAGCATCCAACACACTATTTCACCTGGGCCCTCTACCACAGCCATTACAGCATCCAACACACTATTTCACCTGGGCCCTCTACCACAGCCATTACAGCATCCAACACACTATTTCACCTGGGCCCTCTACCACAGCCATTACAGCATCCAACACACTATTTCACCTGGGCCCTCTATCACAACCATTACAGCATCCAACACACTATTTCACCTGGGCCCTCTATCACAACCATTACAGCATCTAACACACTATTTCACCTGGGCCCTCTATCACAACCATTACAGCATCCATCACACTATTTCACCTGGGCCCTCTACCACAGCCATTACAGCATCCAACACACTATTTCACCTGGGCCCTCTATCACAACCATTACAGCATCCAACACACTATTTCACCTGGGCCCTCTACCACAGCCATTACAGCATCCAACACACTATTTCACCTGGGCCCTCTATCACAACCATTACAGCATCCAACACACTATTTCACCTGGGCCCTCTATCACAACCATTACAGCATCTAACACACTATTTCACCTGGGCCCTCTATCACAACCATTACAGCATCCATCACACTATTTCGCTTGGGTCCTCTACCACAACCATTACAGCATCCATCACACTATTTCACCTGGGCCCTCTACCACAGCCATTACAGCATCAACCACACTATTTCACTTGGGTCTTCTACCACAGCCATTACAGCATCCATCACACTATTTCACTTGGGTCCTCTACCACAGCCATTACAGCATCCATCACACTATTTCACTTGGGTCCTCTACCACAACCATTACAGCATCCATCACACTAGTTCCTGTCTCACACTGTTTCCTGTCTCACTGTGTGGCAACATCCTGTTCTCATGTCATTACTGTTCATGTCTCATTGATATTATGAGTAATGGAATAAGACTGAGTGAAACCTGAGGCCCGGGTCTCCCCCTCACATCATTTCACGCTCTGCGCAGAGCTCAGAGATAATCAAAGCTTGATATGTCAAGCCAATACCATTACCTGGGCCTGTTTCACTGTTTGGTTTCCTGATGAACTGTGGCAGCGAGCTTTGACAGGATTGATGGCGTGGAAGGCCAGGAGTGACACTGCGCTTTACGCAGCCACATCACACAGTACAGGGATGGAAGGTGTTTTGTTTGCGGTAATCAAATGTGTTTTAACAGAGAATTCCCCCGTGCATCACCTTGGAAAGGCAGTCCGGTGCTTCTCACGAGCAGGACACTAGTAAAATGGGGAAACATTCGCTGGAGCCCTCGGACAGTTCAGGCCTTTATTCCTCAAGTTAAAGTTTTAAGTTTCTTTATTAGTTGTCATACAGAAGTACAGAATACTATTCCTGGTGCGTAGACTAACATTTTGCCGTTAGTACATCTTTCACGCTGACTCTAATGAAGATGTACTAACATCAAAACGTTAGTCTACTGCAGGGGTCAGCAACCTTTTTGACATGGAGTGCCTGTTTGAAATATAGTTGTAACTAGTGTGCCTCAACAATATTCCATGCATCGTAATTTTTTTCCTCATAATCAGGTATTTTTTATGATAATTTTTACATTATTACATCATTATTGTTATTGTTATTATTAACAATATTATTATGATGGTTGTATCAACCCTAAATCTGAGTTGGGGGGGCGGGGGGAATGCAATGCAGACAACCAGCTGCATACAGTGCGACCATTTCACTCACATTTGCCCATTCATTTTTGGACACATCACACACCATCGGTGTGTGTACTGTACGTGTGCTGTCATAGCTCCACCTACAGGCCTAATGGAGAACACCAGGTTGAATGGAGGGTGAATGTGAGGTATATTGTGTAAATACGTTTTGATTGATCGCAAGACTACACTGTAAAAAAATAAATAATAATAAGTTACCACGACTTACAAATATTGAGTTCAGTTACTGTGCATTAAGGTTTTCAGTTTTCAATCCATAATAAGTTAACAGAAAAATAAGTACACAACCACATTATTTCAACCTAATACAACTATGTTTATTGTCATTGTTTTAAGAACACAAGTTGACTTGGTAATATATAATATATATTATATATAATATAATAATAATAATATATATATATATATATATATATATATATATATTTTTTTTTTTTTTTTTTAAATGCTGCCCCCTGTGCCTATGAAAATGCCCCCGCGTGCCTATGCAGCTAGACATGAAGGCCTGAACTGTTCATGTGCTCTGGTGAATCTTTCCCTATTATACATGAGAGGACACACACACACAGACCCCCCCGGTAAACACACACACACACACACACACACACACACACACACACACACACACACACACACACACACACACACACACACACACACACACACACACACACACACACACACACACACACACACACACACACACACACACACACACACACACACACACACACACACACACACACACACACACACACACACACACACACACACACACACACACACACACACACACACACACACACACACACACACACACACACACACACAAACACACACACACACACACACACACACACACACACACACAATTTTGCACATATATGGATCGGGCAATCTACTCTTTCCAATGGCAGAGTTCAATTTGGATTTAGTATCACCAGGCGTGCAGCAAGAACCGTGAATGAAATCTACTGTAAATACAGTTTGTTTTTTATTATGAAGACTGGTCCGCCATTTTGAATTGGAATGCAACATGGATTTTTGCTAAACGTTCACAGAATGGTAGAAAAACAAACTGCGTTCTAGATTATGCCAATAACGTTCAGTTTTGTGGTAGATAATCCCATTTCAACGCTCATTGGGAGCTCTGAATGTCCTCTCCTCATATGACTACAAACAAAATGGCCTTGCGGACCTTTTAGAGTCTATATTTGCGTGTTTATGAATATTTTCCTGATATTTCCTGAACTGATATTTCACTAATAACACTTTAACCTATTGGTAAACAAACGTATTGCTGAAAATATACATATGACTGCTGTTTTGACAGGATTAGGGTATTTACTCTTGGCTACATTTGAAAAAAAACGCAACATTAATCCATACAGTCTGTAGACATGGTGATGTCATTTTGGGTCCGGTAACGGACCCGTCAGGCTTAAGAGGTTAAGAGGTTAAAGGAGAGGTTTGACAGCTACTTCCGTATGACAGATGCCAAGGACTGGGGCGACAGTGGCTCAGGAGGTAGAGCAGTCGTCTGGCAATCCGGAGGTTCTTGGTTCGATTCCCGCTCCTCCCAGGCAGCGTGTCGATGTGTCCTTGAGCAAGACACTTAACCCCTAATTGCTCCCGATGAGCCGGTTGGCACCTTGCATGGTTGCCTCCGCCATCGGTGTGTGAATGGGTGAGTGAATGGATACAAATGTGAGTAACAAATTGTAAAGCGCTTTGGATAAAGCACGATATAAAAAAAAAAGCAGCCATTTACCAAGGACCAATTGACCGCTGATACATTGATTTTTAAATGTAGGGCCCTGATTCATCCACTGGAGCACATCCAGTGTGTTCTGAGTCTCCCGTTGCATTTGGTCAAACCTTGATTAAGGGGCACCAGAGGGCCACCCGGGGTCCTTTAAGAGCACCCCCCCCCCCCTTTGGTCATGGGAGTTTCTCAGGCATTTGACCAACTTTCATGAATGGGTACCTCCGGGCCTTTGATGGACCCTACTGTATGTGGCCCCTCATTGAGGGCCTCCCTAAATATTTTCACCAACTTTAATATAGGACCAATCTGGTTTTAGAGCAACTAAAGCCACTACTTTAGTTGTGAATGATATAGTATCTGTCATAGATAAAATAAAATATTGTGCTGCCCTGTTTGTACAGTAGATCTCTCAAAAGCATTTGATACAGTTGATCACTTTCTTTTACAAAGATTATACAGCTTTGACCTTGATGCAAATGCTTGTAGTTGGTTTCAGAGCTATTTGTCTGAGAAACCTCAGTATGTGAAATGCCCAGTCAGAGTTCTTACCCATTATAAAAGGTATCCCAGGTATCAAACTTGGATCCTGTCTTATTCACCATTTGTATTAATAATAGTATCTTATCTTTGAGTGGCTGCCAAGTTCATCTTAATGTGGATGACACTATTGTCTATTGTATTGGTAACTCTGTACAACTGCATATATTGACTGTGAGTGACCTTAAAAAAAATCTTAGCTCTATTTATTTTAATTTAAAAGAAAATCTTATGCACCTTAGATACTACTGCTACCATGTATGTATATATATATGTGTTTCATTACATGTAAACATGATAAGATACATTAGATAGATGATAAGATACATTCATACCAATCATTCTATATCAATATCTGTTATATTCTCCATCCATCTATCATCCATTGCAACTAGGGCTGTCAAAGTTAATGCTTTAATTTTGGAGATTAATTACAATTATTTAAAGTGTATTTAGAGATCTAGATTAATCTATGGAGTGAACAGTTTTCAGCGTTCTGAACTTTCAGCAGTATCTTTGCTTATTCTTTTTTTGCATTGACTCATGCACCTTTTTGAAAATCATCTGACATGAAGATGGAACACATTTTTGTTGTTAATATGATTTATATTAGGCCCTACTGGTAGTTCATACAAGACATTATCGTCCTCTAAGCCAATCTGCACTTTAACATAGGCCTGGGTTGTTTTTATTTCTGTTAGTGCCACGGATATAAGAAATAGGTCTTTAAAGCTGAGTCAATGTTGATGGTTTTGTTGAACATTTGTATTTCACTGGAGAGAAACTGTATTCAAAGATCAAAGCAAGCTATTAAAATAGTCTTTGAATCTAAATATACTTACTTGTGTTGATTACATTAATTCCATGATTTTACTCAAGTAAATATCTGTTACAAGCATCGGTCTTAAGTAGATTAATCTAGATTAATTACAGAAAAATATATTGACATCACTAATTACAACCCTATTATCACGACATCCAGTTGGGGGATCCCCTTTGAACAGCCCATCTGAGGTGTCTCTCCTCCAGGCCGCCTGTGGTGCTTTTTTCCCCCCTATTGCTATAGGTTTTTAGTCAGTCGTTCCTTATCTTCAGTGGGGAAAGTCTGGGAGTGTCGCATATTTGGATTTTATGGTGGTTTTTGATATATTGTGATGTTCCTTCTTGACTTGTACAAGAATACTTGTACAGCCCATGGGGGCTATTCCATGTGCTCTCGGGCTATACAAATACATTTGATTTGAATCTGTACTCTACATCATTGTAAATGTGGATAGTGAATTTTCATATTGTCATATACAAATAAATCTGTAAATGTGCAACATTTCCTACTCAGTTTCAAGTTTCTTTAATAGTTGTCATACAGAAGTACAGAATACTTTTATACAAAATGCTTCTTACTGTTACGCTCCAGAGACTGTGCAAGACAAGATAAGTATGAAATAAAATAACCATGTAAATTAGAAGTAAAAAAAAAAAAATTAGGTCACAGTGTTCAGTATAGACATATGTACAATGTTCGATGCAGAATAGACATAACTGAGTTACCATATAATATACAATACTATGCAGTGTACTAATATACAATACTATATAGTGCAAGGCAGAAATGGGATGAGGTGCAATTTAGGTACAATTTACAGTAGGTGTACGAGTTGTAGTGCAAATCCTTTAGCAATAAATATAAAGTGTGTTTGTGTGATCTAAAGTGTGGAGAGTGGGTGCTGCAGTGTGTTGTTTGTTTAAGTGAGTGTGTGCGTGTGGGTGTGTGTGCTGTGTGCATTTGATGGTTGTTGCATAGTGTTTATTGTTCGTTTAGCAGCCTGATGGCCTGGGGATAGAAGCTTCTTCTGAGTCTTTCTGTGCTCGCCTTAAGACTCCGTGGGAGACTCAGTGGGAGAGACCAGTGCACCTCTCAAGAACCAAAGGGATATTGCATGTATTTTGCTTTAATAAAGGCTGTTATTCTTTTTGCCACTACCCTACCCTACTATCCAAAGGTTCGATTTCCTCAACTTTGTGACGTCTACGCTCAATGATCCGCCGAGGATAAAAATACCTATTTACAGTATGTTTCACTTTATTCTTGCCTTATGCCTTGTTGTACGCCATGCTTGTATAACCTGGAAATGACCTGATTATGGAGATGTCTGACTTGAAACTACAGTAGAAGGCAACAGTGTTTACCATATGCTGTCTCTCCATTGATTTCAGTTCACTACACCTGAGTGTGGGTGGACTGGTATAAAGAGACGTTGCAAAAGGAAACCTGCTTGCCTCTGAAATATTAGTAAGTGTGTAACAAACCATCTGGCACATCAGGTTAAGAAGGCATCTTGCCGAAACTTCAGACTTTAGCAGGTCTATACTGGTGGAATTAATACATGAACAAGACTATATCTGAGTGTGATCCCTACTTCTATAATGTGTATATTAAATATGCACTTTTGAGGATACTTGTATTTACTCTGAAAAGTTAAAATATAGTATGATATATCTTTAGGAAAAGGCAGAGTATATGAGAAGCACTTTGTGATTTAATGTGCTATGCCTTATCTTGACTTTGTCTATTTTGCTGCTGTCTATTTTATGCTTGTTTTATGTCTGCTGTGAAGCACTTTGAGCTGAAATTCTATTAAAGGTGCTATACAAATAAAGTGTATTCTTCTTCTTCTTCTTCTTCTTCTTCTTCTTCTTCTTCTTCTTCTTCTTCTTCTTCTTCTTCTTCTTCTTCTTCTTCTTCTTCTTCTTCTTCTTCTTCTTCTTCTTCTTCTTCTTCTTCTTCTTCTTCTTCTTCTTCTTCTTCTTCTTCTTCTTCTTCTTCTTTTCTTCTTCTTCTTTTCTTCTTCTTTGATATACTTTTTGATTGATGTTTCAACCTAGTAACAGTTGAATCCCTGAGACGAAGAAGAGCAATACAAATCTGTTTTAGATTTTTAGATGAGTGATGTTCTCAAATCTCAATATCTAATGTTTGTAAACTGGAGTGATGTGTAAAGTCATTGTTAAAGACAGGAGAGGCTGTGTACTTTGGGTTCAGACTGTGGGCTAAGTAAATTGGATTGGTGCAGCTTTAACTTAAGTATTTTGATTCTGGGAACAATACGTTTGTCCCTTTCAAAGGAAATAGTGTAGCCTACTTTTGACTCCACTACTTTTAACCAAAACTGTTCCTTTGAAGGACAAATATTTTACATGAAGTTGATGATAAGAATTCACTCACATAGTTCAATCTAAGGCCTATAGTTCACACATACACAGGTCTTTTTTAAACCAGGGTTTAAAAAAATAATCACGTCCACATCAACAGTGTTTTAGAAAATCGTTCAGTCCACACAACAACAAGAACACTCACATGAAATGACCTGGACAGGAGGCTGGCAGGGAGCTCTCCATGGACCTGATTGCAGAGAAAACACTCAAGTGTTCTAAAATGCCCTTATATGTGTGGACAGGGCCATTAGTCATGATGTTTTCAGCATTTTCCATAAGTTCCGGTTTCACCTGTCCACTGGAATATACTGTGTATTTTTAAAAACAGAGTTTTGTCACTGGTCACAAATGTGCAATAACCAGAATGATTTCCAAAAAGACAAACATAGAAAATGTACAAGAATTCAATGACCAAGGTGGCTGGGTGGCGCAGCAGACTAAGCGCTTGTCACCGACACGAGAGACACTGGTATCGAATCCGGCTGTCAGCGTTGCCTCCGGCTTGGCCGGCCGTCATACTGGCTCAATTGGTAGAGTCAGCGGGAGGGAAGCCGGTGGGTCGTAATCTGGTCGTTGTAAACAGCGACTCCTACAGGTCGGTCAGGGTGCCTGCACAGCGAGGAAGGGAGATGGTGAGGGTAGTGTGAGCCTCCCACACGTTACACCTCACCAATGAGAGTCCGCGCTGGCAGGTGAAAATAAGTGGCTGGCTGACTCCGGATGTATACGGAGGGGACATGCGATAGTATCTATCAACCCTCCCTAGACCGACCAGTGGGGGGAACATGCAAGCAATGACCAGGAAGGGGAGGGGGGGATTGGCGCAACAAAAAATTGGGGTGGGAGAAAAACACAGAAAAACAGGAGGAGAAAAAGTGGATAAAAAAAAAGAATTCAATTACCATCATTCATCACAATCAAAGGGACACTGTCATGTGGGATGTGGAGCAGATGTTGGTTTGTTCAGGCACAGCTAAACGTGTGGAGTGATAGCTGTCAATTGATCCAAACCTTTCTATCTCTAAATAATAATATTAATTAATAATTCAATACATTTATATAGCGCTTTTCTCAGACTCAAAGCACTTTACAGCGTAGGGTGGAAATTGCCTCCTTCACCACCACTGGTAGCACCCAACCTTGAGCTACGCAGCCTCAATGGCTGCCATACACTGGCACAAGGCACACATCACACATCACACTACACAATGGCTGAACGGCTCAGGAGACAGGGATTGATGTCAGCCAATTAAGGGGGGATGATTAGGTGGCCTTAATGTCAGAGACCTGATTGGGAATTTGGCCAGGGCATTTGTCTCTCTTCTTCCTTCAGGGTTGAACCATCCATAAAATGTGTTTGATATTTGTTTGATCACATACAGACTTTAGACCTTAGACAGAGACTGCTGTTAATGTATAAAAGACAAGCTGTATATCATTACAGAAATAAGTCTACGTGAATCATGTATCTGCTTAGATTGGGCAGCCCCCTCCCCCCCAGACGCGTCTCTACTTTTCGTAGCTCCATTTCTGCAGACCCCTCTCTGATTGGTTGAGCGAAGCCCCTCTCTGATTGGTTTAGCTCGTCACACTGTAAAAGGCGGATGTAATGTTATCATATCAAGAAGATAAAAAGAAATGTACTACCAGATTCGCGTATAACGTTATTTCGCGTGACTTCGCGGTTTATTCATAACGTTATGCACATTTCACAACACAGCCAGCTGTCAGAAACTGTACATTGTAATGTTATATAACATTATAACACGTTATGTTATTTCACGGTTTATTCACATAACGTTATTTCACGTGACAAGTTCAACACAGCCCAGCTGTCAGAAACTGTTTAGATCACTGTTTAGTGTTTACACTCCCCACTTACTGTAACTGTACCATGACGCACTCCCCACTTACTGTAACTGTACCATGTTCTACATATAACCTCATCTCATGCACCTTGTTGTGTATCCTGTTTATTTTTCCTCATTATTATATTCAGAGTTAATTATATTGTTTACACTGTCTTTCTTCTATTATAACCCTGCCCATTTGATGTTCCCAAATCATATTCAGAAAGTATCACAGAGACTTCTATTGACCAAGGAATTAGTTATTATTAGTAAGACACAACATTTCCGTAGCAATCCGAGGTGACATTGACCACCAGACTCTTACTCTTAAGGCATTAACTGGGTTAATTAATATAAATGTTATATTGTAACTGTCTAGTTACACATTGGTTCCGAAACATGTATGTTCCAGGCTGCAATTAAAACTTTGAATCTGAGAGAGCTCTGGTCAGCGAAGCCGGCAATGCGAGCGATTATTATTGGTTTTTAATGACAAACCAATTACATAATCCAACATATGTGTAAAGGCACACACAACATATTCCAGTTAACGGTATATTTTTTTAATGATTCCTTATGGCGTAATGAATACTTCCATGCGTATAAATTGCGTTCGCGACCTCCATGTTTTAGGGTATTCATCAGAAAACTCGGATCCGGGATTCGGATCCGGGATTCGGATCCGGGATTCGGCTCCCATCCGTCGGCCAAGAACTGTGGGTTTTCAGCCTCTCTCTCTGGAGCTTAATGGAGTTTCGAAGCTAGAGGAGCTTGTCGCGGCTCATGCGCATGCGCGCGCTCGGCCAATCAGAGAGGGGTCTGCATAAATGGGCTCAACCAATCAGAGAGGGGTCTGCAGAAATGGAGCTACAAAAAGTAGAGACGCCCCCCAGACACATAGATTTCTTTTCATTTAAATTCCTAGATTGGTGGTCCTGCTTTGTGTTTGGTGCGCTTACTACTGTAACATGGTTGGCTCGTGGGTTAGATTCCCGCTGAGGCCTCATATTGAAAAATACATGCCAAATACAGTCATTCCAATTCTTAAGTGCTTTATGTAGTAGGTCTACTAATACTAGAAATATATACAGTATAAGCTATAGGAATGCATTAATTAATTAATTAATTCAGTTTTCCTCCATTTCTCCACTATAACGAGTGAGTAGAATTGTGGTGTTGCCTGTGGTTTTGTTGTGGGTAGAGCCATCAAAGAGGGGGGGGGGGGGCAAATAATATAGAGTCTAGCCTGGAGGTTAGAGGAGGTTCTCATTCCATCAAAAGTGGTCAGGTTTGTCCATGTAAGCATAGGTGATTCATGGCTGTAGTATAGGACAGACTTGCTTGTACACACACAAAACAAACTTTCACACACACACACACACACACACACACACACACACACACACACACACACACACACACACACACACACACACACACACACACACACACACACACACGCACGCACGCACGCACGCACGCACGCACGCACGCACGCACGCACGCACGCACGCACGCACGCGCGCACGCACGCACGCACACACACACACACACATGCACACACACGCACGCAAGACTAGAAAAAAAAAATAAAAGAAAGATACTTTTTAGATTTTTTTAAAGGAACACATCCCAACATTTTGAGAAATACACTTATTTGCCATCTTCACCAGAGTCATAAGAAGACTGATATCAATTTAATCTCTGTGTGACAAGTAGCCCCAGAGAGAGAGGTCTAGGTTAGCCAACAACTCCCAAATTTATGCACAGAGATTACATCCCTTTAAAGATACAAATAAACATAGCGTTCTACTCTCATTTAAAATTAGAGCAGCAGGGTACTTCTTTTTTAATACCAGCTACACCGGGTGCATGTAGTTATAGAGCAACATGGATACACTTTTCAACAATGATTTCATATTTTGAACGTACGTCAGAGCTTATGAAATTATAACATTTCAATATCTACAATATTGTATCTACAACAAAACAATAGCATCTCTTGGATTCATATCCATTTTCAAAGCTTGGTTGTACAAGAGGGTGTTGTGTGGATACAGAGGCTTGGCTCCATATTACGTGAGATAATGTGCACAATGTGTTGCCTGCTTCGCCTCTGGTACAATGATGCTAGGTTATCATGGGGGGGGGTAGACCAACCTTTCGGTTCTTACTCCACAATGGTGGACCGAACGTCCCACCACAGTCAGGACACATGGAACCCGCCCAATATTCTGATCCCTATCCCACAACCAACCCCAATTATTAAAATATCTGAAATAAAAAATAAAATAATTCTGAAATAAAAAAATACTATTACTATTTCATAGTATTTTACTATTATGCACTTTGCTACTGAGGTATCTACCTTTCCCTTTTCACTACCTACTATGCTAATATATGTCTATACTACAATGCACTCAAGACTCAAGTTTGACACTGTTTAACGAACCCTTAGCTGCCAGAGTTGTAGCCTTCCTGCTGACTTGTTGTACAGAACTTATGAGTCGCTTTGTATAAAAGATTCAGTTCCACCCGACAGGGTCGGTACCGACCCCAAAATGGCATCTCGTCATAAATCAATATTTTTCAGTGATGCAAAAAAATTGCGATTTTAAAATCAAACGTATTCAAGTATTAACATCACTAACGTGTCACAAAAGCATGTAGAATGTATATTATCATCAAGACGTTAGTTTAGCAATAGGTTAAAAGTGCCATTAGATAGTTTTAAGTTTTCGATTTACGGAAGTCTATTGCAAGACGGAGACCATTTTGGAAATTTTTAACCATGGGAATTGTAGTCTTTTTGCGGCCATTTTGTGGAGGGGATCTATAGCTGCCGATCAGCGTCGGAATTTTTGCAAACTACACTTCCTGGCAGATTCTGTGGGGGTTCAAAGTTCAGCGTTCTGAATGAATCATATCAATAACTGTCATTATTCGCGATAATAAGCCACAAAAGGTAACGTTTTTGACAAATATTTAAACGCAGTTAGTTTCTCCTCCCTATTGTTAGCATGTAGCAATAATTAGATCTGAAATTTGTTTCAAAATGTTTGCACTGTGATGAAAATAAAAAGGTACAGTAAATTACAGTAGATATCATTATCTGTTCTTATGCACGCCTGGTGATACCAAATCCAAATTGAACTCGGGCATTTGAAAGATAATATATGTATATATAAATGTGCGAATTGGCTATAATAAGGTAATTTATAAGCCTCCTATTCTATATTCTATAATAATATTTAAAATTGCATTGGTCCGGATGGGAGAATTCAGTACTGTATCTACAGAACCTTCTGTTTAATCATCTTCCCTTTATTAATTTCCTTAGATTCTTTGTACACATGATCTCAAGAAGGTACTGAACAAGATCAGTGGCAGTTTTTTATGTTTGGTCATTATTAGCATGGTGTTATTCACTGTCAAAGATGCAAAGAAAAATCATAATTCATATTCTCCTTTGTTTCATCACAATATAAGCAAGCCTAGTAATAGACACAATATTTCTGACACTGTGAATACATTCCCTGAGGTCCATAGATGTACCTAGATATCAAGAATATGCAAATAGCCCTTGTAGAAGTGGAGCAATATTCCATTTACCTAGGTATATATTTTAGGCGGATTTTCACCACGTGTGGAACAGGTTAAGTGACTACATGTAAATGTAAAATAGAGCCGTGGGAAACCTACCCACAGGGGTGTAGCTCCAGATTCTGGGCCCCCTGAAAGAATGTATTTGTAGGCCCCCAGTGAATGCGAGCGGGCGTAAGCGAGCGAGCGGAATTTTTTTGTGCCATTTTTTTATTGATGAAAACGCATAATATGGTTTTTACCTATACATTCGGATCAGCAGTTCAGCACCTGCACTGTTGGTGGGTGAGCCTAGTAAAGGATGTCGCATTGCGTTCATCTTCAATGAATGGACCAATGCAATAGTCTACCAAAGCCCCCCCTCTCTCTCTATATATTGCACACACACACACACACACACACACACACACACACACACACACACACACACACACACACACACACACACACACACACACACACACACACACACACACACACACTTCAGAAACAAACATAGTATCAATGAGAGCATCAATAATACACCTGAGTGATGTCTAGTAAAAAAAAAGAAAAAAAAAGTTTTTTTCTTCTAAGCTACCCCCCCCCCAGCTACGCCCCTGCCTACCCATGTGCGCTCTGCTCCGTGTTGCTTTTAAAACCGCTGTGGCTGCTTTCAATGATTGTAATGGAAGCATTCTGTAACTGCACTCTGTGAGTAGACACGTGGCACTGCAAACATGACGAATGAACACCATTACACACTTCAATCACGGCCCAAAGTGCTACCAAAAAATGCCACCCCGAAATATGAGAGGATGAGAAATGGAACGGAAGACGGGGAAGAGATAAGTGAAGGAATGAGAGGAGCACATGGATAGATAAGAGATGTCATGCTGGATAGGAATACAGACACAGCTCTAGGAACACAGACACAGCGCTAGGTTACTTATCTTGCTTTTGTTTATATGATATCTTTAAGCCTATCATGTAAGTAGTTCTGTGTCATACTAGCTCCCGCTCAGCGTCTATTGCATATATCTTGCTTCAGCGTATATACACTGAATAAATTTCAAAATGTACCTTTACATGCCAGCATTCATCTGGCCACACCCCCATCCGCTTACCTACATAAGCAGGGATGGGACCACACACTCACCTCCTTCTCAAATTTCATCACAAGCTAAGTGCTGCTCACATGCCCACTTGACATGGAGAAAAATATTTACTCTGAGGAAAGGAAGAACAAAGAGATACGTTGACATCATATCTTTATTTTCTCTCTCACTATTTTCGAGAAAATACGGCAATATTGTCTTCGTACTGGAGTGTCTGGAAGATGGTGATCATTCTAAAAACCTCCATCGGTTTTCGTATTGGGAGTTCACGCCGCTACATGTCTCCCAACTACAGTCCTCCTTGCTGCGGCTGGACGGGGTGAAACCCTCCGACGGTGCAGCTGGACTGTAGTGACGCACCGACTGTTGTGAGAAGCGGTGGGTTCCAGGTTGGTGAGTAATGTTGCTTGCGAGCGCCGCTTGTCTGTTAGTGCTATGGGGGCTGGCTGACAATGTTTACGGAAACCGGCCCCAGATTAAGGTCCTTTTGTTCAGCCTCTTAGGCAACGGCGGAGGACCTTGGTCTGAAGCCCATTATAGTTAACTAGTGGGCCACGACCAGTAACACTGGTGATCCCTGTGTTTTCTGGATGAGTGGATATTTCTCTGTCACCGTGTAGGCCCTGTCTTTCATATACACATGAGAGTATACCCTCATGAGGAAATATGGGCATGGATGTTCGTTAGCGGAAGATCCGTGTTCAAGTCAGCTACAGCCCAGATGGGAATTGTGCTGGCTCCATCAGATGTTGGTAAAATCACCGTTGTAAAACTGTGTTAAACATCTCGTTTCTCTTCTCTCTTTGAGGAGGGTTTCAGAACGGCGGCATGTCTAAGTGTGGCTTGTTATATCATTGTGTACAGGTTCAGGTGATAGCTGATTAGCTTGCGTGCTAGTTGTGGCTTACATAGGCTAGGCTAGGAAACGTTAGCTTGCTGCTATCGGCCGAGGCGGCCGTTAGCTTAATGCTACACTGTTGAACGTGCTGTGACTATAACATGTTTTAAACACTCTTGACTACGACGTCATCTTTGATAGAGGATGTTCGTCGAACCTGCCCTGAGCCAGACCGGCAAGGACTGCGTCAACAAGGAGCACCGTAGCGGCGGGTTGGAGCAGCGAGCTGCCCGTGTCATCAAACACAGGAGGCTGTGTTTACTTCGGTGCCATGTTAGAGACTGCAATTCACTTGATCTGCGCTCCCGGTAGGCAAGGTCCTGACCAGACCTTGTACACTTCTTCTTTCTTTCCCTTCTAAATGTTTTGTAAATAACGATGTTTTCCAAAACGTGTGTTGCTGCACTACATTTAGGATACAACGCGAGTTATGTGTGAATTGTCTTGTCACTGGTATTTAGCTTCTCCATGCAAATCGGGTTGTTTATTACAGATGTGAAAATGATCTGGTTTGTTGTGTTGAGAAACATCATGTATGTTCTTGTACCGTGCACTCACAACTAAGGGGGTTAAACTAACCTATAAAGCTATGCATAGTGACATATGAGTAAAGAATTATTCTTTTCTCCGCCTGTAATGACAATGAACAGTGTGTTCACATATTAACAGGTTTACCTGTTTAACTGGCCGTATTAAGGGTAAAGTAGGAGGGTTGTGTTTCCCCCCGGTTCCCTGGGGACTTCTTCATTCTCCTCTCAGACATGTTGTTACACTATATTGTGTCACTGTGTGGTAGGGATACGATGTAACCCTTGGCTTAGTTGTTGGGGTTGTGCTAACCGCTTGAGAAACTTTATTTTCCTAAAGAAAAGATTGTTTGGTCACTTTTTCGTGTGTGCTTAGCAAGGCCTGTGGCCGATACTAATCGAGAATTGTGTATTCTCTCATTATGAAAAACGGCGTTCCTCTGTAGAGTGTTTTTGCCATTTTTTGTAGGTGATAATGGGTTGTGTGTGTCGTGTGACCTACAACTGGGTTGGGCTGGCCACAGAAGCACATGTGTAAGTCTGGTACCGGGGCTCTTGCGAGGGCCCTCTCTGTTCTGTGTTTTTTCCTTAGTAAAAATCAGATAGCAGGTTGGCACATGCGCTGTGTGAAGCTGTTAGACGCTTCATGGGGCTGACTATGACTGCGTCATACTCTTTTTGTCATTACATCGTATCATGGGTGTGGGGTCGTAAAGGGGTGAACTGGTAACCTTTCCTCCCCCTTTTTTCTGTTGGTCAGGGGTAAACCCACCTGTCCTTCAAGGTTCCTGTCACGTTGCGGTTCGGCACGTTACAGGGTGAGGGGGGGGGGGGAGTTTCCTGGTCCCACGCCCTGGAATATTGGGTGTGTGCACTGCAGAAATTCCCCCGCCATAGAGTACGTCACTGTGCGCGTCTCTGTTGGTAGGACTTCCGTGTGCTGTTCAGGTCCATATGATGGATCTGTTTCGGGGGGTGGTCAGGGCTCCTCCTCGCGAAGCTCCTATTCGGGCCTTCTGTGAGTTGGGCTCTCCTTCCATGTGAGGGAGCCTCCTCAGAGTACAGAGCCTCCTCCTCAGATTGTCAAGGTGAGTGGAACCTCAAGAAGGAGTCCTACTCTATTGTGTGTGTATTCGATTCAATTCGATTATTGAGTGTGTATGGGTTCAGTGCCTCCTCCCCGGAGAGCCCTAAAACCAAACTTTTACATGGCTCAAGGTGCAATATATTCTTTTCAATCTGTACAGCTCGCGTGGGAAGTCTCTCTGGGGATTTCCGTCTCCTCCCTATGGGAGGGTGGTGGGATGTAAAAATGTGAAAACATTTTACCCCCGGCTGTGTAGACTGGGATACATACTGTTGGTGCTTCCTTCTTTTCTATTAAGAAGAGTTGGAGTTAGGGAGCATCACACCCCTCTTGTCGTTCCCCTGGGCGCCTTGGGGATTCAATGACAGGTCTAAATAGCCTGTTCATTGATGTGGTTGTGTCCCGATGCACGTATAGTGCTAGCTCGGGGTGTTCTGTAATCAGGCAACTGACTGGCACGCCTTGGTTGCTTGAGGTTAAAACGGCGTTTTTATAAAGCAACTGGGATGGAGGTTTTCCTCTTCCGACGACCTGTTTTGGTTGTCGACGGATTCTCGTTCATATCTGGGGGATGATGACGGAATGGATCTGAACATATGTAGAGGGGTCTCACGCCCTGGGGGTGGGCCACCGGGCGCGGTTCGCACCGAACGTCTGGGTGGCGCCTTCTTTTCATGTTTAAGATCAACACGCATATCTACCCCTTCTTCTGGAGTAGGCATGTCGGCGTGGTTTTTTGAAAACTGAAACACTTGTACTGCGGTATAGCCGGTGTATACCCGCAGGTGTGTTTTGGAGTTTTTTCTTGAGGGGTTATAGGAACAATTGGGTAACACCAAGGTGGTTGATTCCCTGGTGTGTTGGAGCAGTGTCAACTCCCGGGTTACCCGGTTGAGGGTGCCCCTGCACGTTCATGACGTCTGCCAATCGTGTCAGCCTTTTCTGCCTCAACCCCTCTGGGTGGGTTTTTTTTAAATGGAGGCTTGGTCATGCAACAACGCCAGCATACGCCCCTTCCGCCGGGGCGGCTGTTTTCAGCTGACTCCTTTGGCGCCTGTCTCGTCCGCAGTGCTCCAGGCTCAGGTTACAGCCTGTTGCCTGGTTTTTCCCCGGTGCGCTGCCTGTTTCCGTTGGTTAACATTTTTTGTGTGCTTACGGCCATGCTGACTGCCTGTTCTGCAGGGTCAGTGTGCCAGGCGGTGTACTATTGGGGGGACAGGGCCCGCTCGGCTGAGGGGCCTTTGTCCGAATACGCTGGCGATGTGGGGGGCGGGGTCACTAAGTGCCCACCTGGTGGGGTCTTGATGCTGGCATCATGGACTTCTCCGGGCCCCCGTTCCAGGGGGTCCAGTCCCTTTGGTGGGTCTGGGCCTTCCTTCACGCTCCGCTGCTACAGCCTTGCCACGGGGTTGGGTTTGCCCTTGACCCCGTGATTCTGGGGGCAGTAACGAGGTTGTTCCCTTCGTTCGTTCCCGGGTGGCATGCGGGTTGTGCGTGTGTGTAGTCGTGGGGTCAGGCCACGGTCTGCTCTCCCTGTGCGTTGAGTTGCTTGAGTGCCTCTTCGCACGGTCGGGTCCGTCGCCCTCCCGGGGACCTCCAATAGGGGGGGTGCCCTCCATTAGGGGGGTCCGGGGGGGCTCGGCCCTCCCTGTTCTGATGGTTGTGGGGGGCCTCAGCGGGGTTCATTTGTCGAGCTTCTAGCTCCCGCTCAGCTCCTGTTATGCAATAGACGCTGAGCGGGAGCTAGTATGACACAGAACGTTAGGTTATGTATATAACCAAGTTCTGTTAATACTAGTGACGTTCAGCGTCTAGACGCCGCTGCGGCCCTTGATTTTTCATTGTGGTGAAATTTGTTGGGAAGGAGGTGAGTGTGTGGTCCCATCCCTGCTTATGTAGGTAAGCGGATGGGGGTGTGGCCAGATGAATGCTGGCATGTAAAGGTACATTTTGAAATTTATTCAGTATATATACGCTGAAGCGAGATATATGCAATAGACGCTGAGCGTCACTAGTATTAACAGAACTTGGTTATATACATAACCTAACGTTGCCCTTGAAGGATGATTTTTTTCATGTCATCGATGACATGCCCCCCCCCCCCCCCCCTCAAAGAAAAGTAAAATATTCAGAACATAAATGTGTTTCTTGCAAGAGAATAAAGTCTGCTTTTTGTTTTATGCACATCTCTACAGTACCTGCATTCTGTTTTGTATTTTGTACTTTAGTTTTGTATATTGTATATTTTTGTATATTTATTTTACTGTATCAAGCACAATTTCAGGAGGGTCATACAGAACCAAGCATTTCAGTATAATGTACAAGTACCTTATATGTGACAAATAAAACAAAACTTGAACTTGAGAAGTAATGTTTGTCGACAAAGACTAGACGCAACTCTGCAATATAAAGCACTACGGTACCTTGCAGAAATGTAGGGACTTTCAATCCTCACTCTCTGAAGTGTAATCCTTCACTTGGCTCCCAGTCGCCTGGTAATCAACGGTTCAATTGTGAACTCAGCTTAGTTGCTTTTGTTTCTGGGGTCCACCGCCACAGACGCCTTGATTGGGAGGAGAAGATATCAAGCTTAACGTTGTGTGTTCGAAAGTGGCGTGTTGGTGGGTCGAATTTGACCCATGTTTTAAATCAGCACATAAACAATATCATCCTTTATATATATATATATATTAGTGCTGTCAGGCTATTCAAAAAATGTATCTAATTAATTACAGACAACATTAACATAAAAGGAGTGTATATCGATAAGGTTGAACATAAAATATCTTTACTGACGACATTGTTCTATATGTTGGGCAACCAGAAAGCTCCTTATTACATCTGTATAACAGAATTGAACAATTTGGAAAGTACTCAGGATACAAGATAAACTATAATAAATCTAATGCATGTCTCCTACACATAAAACCAACAAAAGAAATGCAGAAATCCTATCCATTTCGATGGTTACCAGGAGGTTTAAAATACTTGGGAGTACACTTTACACCGTAATAAAATTATTTATTTGAAAAAAATTACACTCCTCTTACAATTGAGATTAACACAGATCTAGGTAGATGGGACAAACTACCCTTATCCCTTCTAGGAAGGATAAACATCATCAGGATGAATATCCTTCCGAGATTGAACTTTCTCTTTCAAACTGTACCCTGCTACCTATCTATAACATATTTTAACATATTGAATAACCGTATCTCAAAATATATTTGGTCCAATAAAAAAAAAATCAAGGATTAAATTACTGACTCTTATGAAACCTGAGTCCATGGGTGGTCTAGGTCTTCCCAATCTCCAACACTACTACTGGTCAGCCCAACTTCGAACTATAGTATCATGGTCATTGGGAGGACCAGACTCACACTGGATACAGATAGAAGCGGGACATGTTGATCCTTTACCTCTAGACTCTTATAGGCTATTTATAAAGAATTTTGATAGAATAGAAAATATAAAGCAATACTTCACGGTTGTGAATACCCTGTCTGCATGGAAAGATTGCTTGAAAAGTTTGGCATAACTAAATGCATCTCTGTTTATTCACCTAGTCATCAAAACCCTGACCTAAAAAAATATTTTCACTCAACTGATATAAACAAATGGACACTTGGGGGTAACTCAACTTAAAGACCTTTTTCACAAAAACTGGAAATTAAAAGCATTTCAGGAGCTAAGAGAAGAATATAATATTCCTAACTCAGACTTCCTAAAATATATGCAAATTCAAAGCACTTTAAGTTCACTTAGTAAACCTCTTAACAAAAGGTTATCCTATAACCTAGTTATATGAATACTGGCTGAGCGTCTCGCTCTTCGCCATAATGAGATATCTCTTATCTCCAGCACCTACTGTGCTCATGAACAAAACAAATGCACCCATGCACCTGACCAGGCCACGCCCCGGCGTCCTCCTATAAGACGCCGGACATGGTCACACTCCCCCTTCCTCGGAAAAAAAGTTTCCAACATGAAAACCCAACCAAGGGACCTCAGGGCGCCAAGAGCGAGATGCTCAGCCAGTATTCATATAACTAGGTTATAGGATAACCTTTCGTTATATAGCATTACTGGCAATCGCGTCTCGCTCTTTGCCATAATGAGATATGGGGCAGAGCAGACGCGTGGCCCGACAAGTGTACCCCCTGAGGAGCCGCAAGCCCTACTACCAGGGGGGAGGGGAGTCCCATCCACCCGCCCGTCCTAGTGAAGGCGGGGCGGCAGTCAACTCCACCAAAGTGCGAAAAAGAGGGAACCAGAGACCCCTAACCCAGCGAGAGGCGGGACGCAGGGGAGGTCCCAGACCTCAGAACCGCCTGGGAGACAGAACCCCCAGTCATGTCCATGAGGTAAAACTTGACGAAAGGACCCGGGGAGGACCAGGAGGCCGCTGCACAGATGTCCTCCACCGAGGCCCACCCTAACAAGGCGGCAGAGGCCGCCACTCCACGAGTGGAGTGCACCCTGACACCCCCAGGGGGGGCCTGTCCAGCCAACGTGTAGCAAAGGGCAATGCCCTCGCACAACCAATGTGACATGCGCTGCTTGGACAGTGCCTTACCAGCGCGAGGGCCACCGTAACAAACAAAAAGTTGATCGGCAGCTTTGAGATCCCGAGTCCGACTGAGGTAAACCCCCAAAGCATGGACAGGACACGACAGATGAAGGCTCGCCTCTAACCCACTAGCGTGAGGAGGTGGATGAAACGCCTGAATCACAATATCCCCGGAGCGAAAAGAGCTCCGGATATTCTTTGGCACGAAGACTGGATTAGGCCTCAGAGTCGCACCGCTATTGGCACGAATAGACAGGCACTTAGGCCGCACCGATAGAGCACACAGCTCACCCACACGCTTAGCGGAGGTGACGGCCAGCAGGAACGCAGTCTTGAAGACAGCTGCTCCAATGGCACCTGCTCAAGAGGCTCAACAGGGCCTCAGACAACCGGCCGAGGACCAGTTGGAGGTCCCAACGCGGAGACAGAGAGCGTTCCACCGGCTTGAGATGCCGAGCGCCAAGCAGGAACGTCCCACGAGAGGGTGGCTGAACAACGTTTCGCCCCCACACTCGACCATATGCCACTCCCCAGCGTAAGCCGTGGTAGAGGACGGAGCGTGCGCGTACCGGATAGCGTTAACCACAAAATAGTCAAGACGCATCCCCACCAGATTCACACTGTCAGCAACCAAGCCTAGAGGCTGCCCCAGAACAGGAAGGCAGAACAGAGTTCCACGTGCCTGAGAGAGGGCCCGCGGTGACCACGGAACAGGCCACGGCGGGGCCACACAGAGCTGAATCAGAGCCGGGGACCACACAGCTGAGCCCCGGCTCCCCAATCACTCGCCGCCGCTCCGAGAGGGATGCCCATATAGACCTTGAGCTTAGAAAAAGCCCAAGTACTCCACCCGTTGACTGGGAAGAGGAGAACTCTACTTCCAGTCTACAGCAAAACCCAGGCTGGTGAGACACCACCTGCCTGTTATGAGACCTGGCGATCTACCCTGACCGGCCAAGGACCAGAACGTCATCCAGGGCAAAATACACTTCGTAACCCCCGACGACGCAGAGTCCCCAGTGCGGTCTACATACGCACTTGGTGAAGATGCGGGGAGCCAGAGAATAGCCGAATGGCAGCCTCTGGTACTCGTACGCTAATCCCTGCAAAGGAAGCGTAGGTAAGCCCTAGGATGGAAGATCGGAATGCGAACATGCATCCTACAGGTCTATGGAGGAGAACCAGGCCCCCACCTGACAGCGTCTAACAGGTGGGAGACGGTCAAAATTCTGAACCTTCCATGGGACAGGTCCAGTATATGGGTCTGACACCCCCCCCACCCCCGATACTCGGGCACCAGAGAATACCGGGAGGAAACGCCACACATCGCGTCCTCCTTTGGGACCACGACGATGGCTTGCTTCGCCCACAGAGATTGGATCTCGTCGGCCATAGCTGTCACTGCTGTTGACCCCGACAATAGGGTCTGTACCAAACATGAAAATGGGTGGGGTTGTGTAAACATAAGTCCCCGCCTCAGCCTTCTCTCCATCCACCTCGACATATGGCACCGCCGCCACTTGGCGCTGGTCCGCCAGGAACCGCAGATAGGCGGCCCGGTCCCACCCGCTGTGCGTTGCCAACCCTGGACTCGCCAACCGCGCGAGCAGGGCGTCTCGTGGAGCTGGGATACCGCACCCCGACACTACCAATGAGGCAATCGCACCCAAGGGGGGACCCCGACAGAAAGGGCCGGTTTGATACGGGGGAAGCGGACATCACACTGGGTGACAAAAGCTCCCCCACTGAACACCTCCCCAGCATGGATTGCTGAGGAACTGTTCTACAGCTGGACATGTAAGACGTGAGGTCCCCACACTGCCCGATAGGGTGGGTTCCTAAACACTGTAGCCCTGCAGTGATATTACTACCACCTAAATCACGCGCGCCTGCCAGACCACCGCCGGTCTTCTGGCCGTGGGAAGCAATAACGTGATACTCGGCCTGGCGACGGCGGGGCTGGGGGAACTCGCGCTGCGACCCCAAGGGCCTCGAGCTCCCCCGCTGACAACCTTTGTTGTTGACAGACACAACACCAGGCTCACCAAACACAGACGCAGAACGTGTGGCGTGGGAGCCGCTTGACAGCACAACATTCTCACGGACAGACCCAGGCCTAGCCAGCAACTGGGTGTCAGCCCCTGTCCCCATGAGAAGCGAAACGTGGGGCCGAAAAAACTCCACTAACACACTGCAGAATGGGCTAGCCCATACACACAATGTTAAGGGGATGCAGACCAGAGAAACACCAGTCCCGCACACAATTCATAGATTCACAAAAAGCACACCAGCCCTAGGCCTCAGCCCATCCACCCATGAAATGGTAAACAAGCCCCCGTCAAAACTCCCAACAGTAGACACCGATTGACCGTCAGCATGAATGATTAAGAGGAGGGAAGACCTTTTAAAAAAGACAGCCCTCGGTGGGGAACAAGCATTGTAGCATTAGCATTAGCCGCGAGCAGTAGGATAGCTGGGAAAACACCCAAAACAGAGTCATGACGACCATGTTTTCCCAAATATCCTGCCCCTCGTGCCAATACACAACTCGGCTGTCTCACGGGACAACGAGCAGTATCACAAATGCTAGCATTAATGCCAGACACCTGTGCACGACCTAGCCCGACAGCTAGCCGCCGCGCCACGTCCCTCGGTCCGCTGTCACGAGACGAGGAAACCCAGGACAGGCCCGATGCGCTGTTAGGATGTGCCGAGAAGATTCCAGGGGCTGGTGAATCTCCGGCGAAAACCCAACATTGTTAAATTTCTCTCTGTATTTCATAACAACTAGTTCATGGAGTGCACTGCAGCGTCCATGATGGAAACAAAATAAGAGGAAGGGGGAGTGTGACCATGTCCGCCGTCTTATAGGAGGACACCGGGGCGTGGCCTGGTCAGGTGCATGGGTGCATTTGTTTTGTTCATGAGCACAGTAGGTGCTGGAGATAAGAGATATCTCATTATGGCAAAGAGCGAGACGCGATTGCCAGTAATGCTATATAACAAGCAGGCAGAAAAGTGGCAATTTTTTTACTTGAACTTGAGGACTGCATATTTTTTTGCAAACCAAAACAAAAAAAATCACTTTTAGTGCTAACGTAATAGAGTAACATAGGTCTGAACTTGAGTTGTAAGAAAACTTGTTACTCAAGTTTTTCTGTAGTAGTTAGTAGTCCAGAGGTAGTATTTCCCCAGAAGGTGCTATGGCTTACAAATCCAGACGGAGCCATAGCCTGAAGCCTTATGTAGTATATATCCAAATTGCATAAAGATCCATTCAGAAATGAGTGATTATGAGTGATTTTGGTAAACTGTGTACAAAGAAAAACTCAGTTTTCTCATAGAATTCAATTCATTCGGCTGTTTTGCTCTTCCTGTTTTGGTATTTCTTCCTTTTTTTTGTTTTTTTTATTTAGATGTGGGGTATCATTGGAAAGCCACACTCATTGGTTACAATGATCCACAATCATTTTCGAGATCGGATCTAGATTGACGGAACTACTGCAGCCTGAGTCAGGAGTGGTATTTTGCGCAATACCGTGTACTTTGCACAAGCCTCAAATACCGGCATGTAACTCGAGAACCGCTGAACGGATTTTGTCGGATTTTGTTGCTATCGACAGGCAACAAATAAGCCTTCAATTCGATATATATATTCTATTACAAAATATGCACACCCGAGCCACTAGGGACCGCCTAATTGCCGCTTGCAAAACTATTCGAAAAACGTCCCATATGAGGGACGTTGCAGCTTAAGAGGTTTTGAAATGACAGAATTGGAAGAAGAACGAACTACCTCATCCACAATTAAAGGTAAAATCAGTGAACTGTATGAAATTCTAACTAATGAATGCCAAACAGTCTTCCCAGCTCTATTAACACTTTCAGAGCCCAAGCTTAATCTTGATTTACGGCTTGAATGCCCACCATCCACTTCAATGTTAGCGTTAATAACGCCTAATCTATGTTTTAAATTATGGCTATGTGTCTAATCTGCCGGTCGCTTATCAATGACTCGTTTTCCAGTCAACATTGTCGAAGCGGATTGTTTTTTTATCTGTTAATTTTCGTTTTATAGCATTTTGAAAAGCCCTCGTTTTCAAGGGAAATATAAATATTCCATGATAATCGCCCTTAACCGGAATATTCTAGAATACACAAAAACGTTGTAATTTTTCAGCCTATTTATGAATCGTTTTTAAATAAACGCTAGATTATCGATAGTATGTGTACGTATGCACGCTATATAGGCGATCTGAAAAATCGATTCTCTGATTTCCTCAAAGTGATCGCGCACAAACAGACACATCACACATACAGTAGGGAAAACGCTGAGATCTCAGCTAATACAACTCTGATTATCCCAAGACTTGTAAAATAGATTCCTTACCTCAGATCAGATGTTCTCCAAAAAGATCATTCCAAATCCTGATCGCCATTCCAAAAATGTATCGCTTTTATTGATCCAACGCTACATACTGTACATATGTATTCCACGCTGTTCTGAGGCTCCACAATGAATCCGATCGGCTCGGGTTACATGCCTGAGAAGTAAAATGTGGATTCCGGATTTTTTTTTTCTCATCCATTTTCATTGAGTCCATTCCAAAAGGCTGCATTACCATCCGGGAGACGATAGGGGGCGGTTTTTTCACATCTGAGCTCCTACAGGGGCTGCATACCAACGGGAGACTCGGTTGATGAAATATGAATTCAGATCACTAATAAAAAAATCAAACACTAATTGTCGTTGTGGGCATTCAGGCATTGGGCTGATAAAACGTCTTATCACGTTTTGGGCATTGAGGTGCTGGGAGTCGGACCTGGCAACGAAATTTGAAGAAAACAATTGGCAAGACATCTGTGATCGAACTTTCTTTCCCTTTACAAGCAATAAGATCAAAGAAAGTAATTTCAAATGTATTCATAAATTCTACCTTACTCCTGTAAAAATAAACAAAATATCGAAAGAAAACTCACCGAATTGCCCAAGATGTAAAATTTAAGAATTATCTATTAAATAATATAACAAACTGCCACTTAGACCAAAAGAAATGCAGACTGTTGGTATACATAACATATTTTGCAAAAATGATTATACTTCTTCTATGGAAAAATGAAATTTCACCAACATTTAATATGTTCATAGAACACATATCTCAGTTTATTCCCTTAGAAAAGATAACGCTTGAAAAGCACAACCAGGGTCACTTATTTCAAGAACTTTGGAATCCACTCTATATCAACTGGAAATTCATAATATAGTCCTATAAATGTGTCATATCTAATATAACAGACATGGAGTTTTAGCAGATTAGCTGATCTGTTGAGGCTCTTTGTCTGCGTGTAAGTGCCTGGTTGCCTGCACGTGGCTGTCAAACCCCGCCCCCACCGTGTCGGGTCTGGGAACGGGAGCTGAACATGCAGCGGCCCGGACCCTTCCCTGTCGGAGTGGCCATCGATAAGCGGGTGTGAGCAACCGGGTGCTATAAACTGTCACTGTTTACAATACCGACATTTGCACTTTTATTTCTTATGACTTATTTACTTACGATTTATTTATTGTCTTTTTATTTTGTATATATATTTTTTTATTATTATTGTTTTTTTGTTTGTTTATTTTTTAATTTGTGTATGTGTGCGTCTATGTGTGTTCGTGTGTACCTGTGCGTGCATGTGTGTGCCTGTGTGTGTGTGTGTGTGTGTGTGTGTGTGTGTGTGTGTGTGTGTGTGTGTGTGTGTGTGTGTGTGTGTGTGTGTGTGTGTGTGTGTGTGTGTGTGTGTGTGTGTGTGTGTGTGTGTGTGTGTGTGTGTGTGTGTGTGTGTGTGTGTGTGTGTGTGTGTGTGTGTGTGTGTGTGTGTGTGTGTGTGTGTGTGTGTGTGTGTGTGTGTGTGTGTGTGTGTGTGTGTGTGTGTGTGCGTGTGTGAGTGTGTGCATGTTCTGCGAGAAAAGTTCAGTTCCTGTGGGGGGATGGGTGCCGGTGGGGGAGGAGGGGTGCCAGAGGGATTGGAGTAGATGTCCAGACTGTGAGAAAATGATTGTTCTTGGGGAGGAAGGGGAGGTGTGGAGTGTCTAGACTCAAAGATGAATCATGTTTGAGTCACATTGTATCCACAGAACTACCCACAACTTTTGAATGCTTCAACAGCCAATGTTCTCTGTAAAAAAATTATGTTTTTTCACAGGAAATTCACTGTATTATTTTACAGATTACTTTTGTTTTTCTACTTTAAGTGTAAATGCCACACAAATACAGTAAATTACCTTTTATCAAAATATTAACCATTAAATGAAGGTTGTAATCTGTAAAATCTTATGTATTTGATTTTACTGTAATTTGACAGTAAGTATTTGGCAACCATTGATGCCAGACATTTACCGTTTTCTTGCAGCTTTTTTTCTTACAGTGATAACAATATATGTAACTATTTAAGACCTTGTATACAATAGCTGTTATTGAGGATATCATGACATATCTTGGAAACTGGTCAAATCATCTTACCCTAACACAATCAAAAGGTTCACCTAAAAAAAAAAGCCCAGCAGAGTATCAACCTATATCCTGTCTCACTAAACCTACCTATCTGTCACCCCCCCGGTCCTAATGGACCGGTCATCGGACTTGCAGCACCACTCATGAACAATACACCACTGCATTTGTCTTTGTCTATGTTTATTAATTTGTTATCTGTTATGCTCACGTATCTGTTGTCTGTGTATCTATTGTCTGTGTTGTGCCCCATTGTCTAGTCTAATGTATTCTCCCCCTGTGTCTGTATCTATGTGTTATTTAGTCTCATCATGTTTCAGTATGTTACCCCGGGTTGTTTCAGTATTTCCCACACAGCTGGGTCTTGTTCCCAATCACCCTCATGTGTCAATTAGTCTGTGTATATTAGTGTTGTTTGCCCTGCCCTCCTGTGCTGGATCATTGTTCATGTTACCCTCGTCCTGTGTGCTGTCAACCTTTTATGTTCTCTGTATTCCCCGTGAGTCAGTTTTGTATTGTTTTCCACGTTCAGTAAAGAACTTATTACTTTATTCCACGACTCGTGCTTCCTCTATTTCATCCGCCACTACCTCAAGTCTGCATTCTGGGTTCTACTCCTCTCTACCACCGACATGCCAGCGAAACGTTCCAGGAATCGTAACACCTATCCATGTCCAATTCTGCAGATAAATAGTTGGACACAATTATCATGGTCTGGTTTTCTTCGTCTTCCTGCTTCTATAGACAAGCTTCAGTGTGTTTATTTATTTTTTGGTCCATTGACTTTTGGGGTGCGATCATATCTGAACAGCTAGCGTTGGTTGCCAGTCAAACACAGCGGAGCAGCTTTTTTGTGTAGCAAAGCACTCGCAGGAGGGAGTCGGCTAGAACAGAACACAAAATGCCAGAGGGATTTATGAACGGTTTGTTGGCCTGCTAGTGTTAGCTGGCAAGTCTCACCAATTAGTTTGTTTAATGTGTAGCTTGGCCCGGATGCGCTTTGAAGCTCATGGATTTACTGTGTTAGCTGCCTTCATTTGGGACAGGTCGCCCTGCTTCTTTGACTCCACTGTGCCGTTTTGCAAGGCTAGTATATATGATGCCAAAACTCAGACAGTGATATGTTACAAGCTAGCAAAAGGCTTGTTTTGAGAGAGCGGCAACATAGCCCTGGGACACTGGCCCTTCTTTCTAATGGGAGCACCGGCTGTCACTCAAGTTCCGCTAATGAATATGAGGACAACGCGCTTGTGTTGCATCTCGTGTGTTTCTTTATCACCACCCTGTGGTGGTCGGAGGACACAGCAGGCTGCAGGATTACCATACAAACACAGTGGTTGACATGACAAGTGACTGACTGATCACCATTCCTAGAGCTCCCTTGCTAGTTTCTATTTTGGAACAACTCAAACTGTGACCAAACTGAACTCCTCCCCAAGTCCGGCAGAATCAACGACCCCACACTCACCATTGATGGCACCTCTGTCTCCCCTTCATTCCAGGCACATAACCGTGTGCCTGATCCTCAACCCCACCCTCTCCCTTGAGTCCCATATCCACCAAATTGTCAAATCCTCCTTTTAAGCGTCTTTGAGCACCGTAAAAGCGCTATATAAATAGAATATTCTCTAAATAGAATATTGGCCCTCTCCCACACGGCCTGCTGCTGAAACATCCCATCTTGACTACTTAAATCACTCCTCTACAGCATCAGTGCAATAGACTCACATCCGCCTGACATCTGATCAACACCACATCCTGCCACCACATCACCTCAGTCCTACAAGACCTCCACTGGCATCCTGTCTCCCACTGGATCAACTACGTAATCCTGGTCTTCACCTGAAAAGCCCTTCACCAACTGGCCCCATATCTCACTGACCCCCTCTATCTTCACCAACCACCTCTCAGTCTCTCAGCCTCCCTTTTCTCTACCCCCATAAGTGCAACCTTTGCAGTTCTGGGGACAGAGCTCTCCTCCAGAGCAGCTCCTAGGCTCTGGAACTCTCTCCCCCAAGACATTAGAGACTCAGAGTTTCTCTGAGCAGAGTCTCTTTAAATTCTGCCTCAAGACCATCCCTTATCCACTGCCTTCTTCCCCCCCCCCTCCCCCCCCCCCCCCTCCCTCCATCCATCTCTGTGTGTTTGCGTTGTTACACTTGGCTGTTGTTTGTCTCACCCCCCCCCCCCCACCCCCCCCCCCCCCCCTACCCCTAGTTTAAAGCAACTTTGAGTTCTAGAAAAGTGCTATATACATAATAAACACCTTGTTCTATTATTCTGTTTGGTAACAGCTTGTTATATTCTGTCCTATTTGCTATCCTAAATGCAAGCCAACAGCGGCATAGCGCTGATAGCTGCAAAGGAGACCTTCCTGTAAAACACTAATGTAATGGATGGTCAGTGCCAGGCATAGCCTCTTTAACCACTAAATTGTCTGCCACTTAAAGGAACACCGACCCAAAAAATGAAGAAGATTTATCATACCCATGATCTCACATATTCCACAAGGCTTGTACCAATTGAATTTGATCTATTACTTAAATAAATCAAAATTATTTTATTAAACTAAACTACACCTAATAATACACATTCATGCGGTCTACATAGTGTGTGTGTGTGTGTGTGTGTGTGTGTGTGTGTGTGTGTGTGTGTGTGTGTGTGTGAGAGAGTCCTATGTCTGTGTAATATATGATCTATGAATTCAAATCGCACACTATCTAGACCACGGTGTCCTTGAGACCACCTCTCACCACCCACCATGTGACGCGCGACGCTCCCCGCTCCCCCTGGGGCTGTGTGGCTCCAGCGTCAGGCCTGTCCGGTGGAGGAAAGCTGGAGCCCCCAGGGCTGCAGTGCAGACCCCCTGTGGGTTGCTTGGATTGGATGTCTCCTCTGCAGCTTGTCCAGTGATCTCAGGCCCCTCTCTGACTCAACCCCAGTCCACAGCACTCCTGCAGGTGACACAGGAGGGACGTTAATAAGGTGCTTCGTGGTGGGATGGGGTGAACGTATGATTGTGGGGAGCTGATGGGGTCTGGGCCGGGGGGGGGGGGGGGGGGGGGGGAGTGCATCTCCGCTAATCTGTGTACCTATACGATTGTTGTCATATTACAGTACATGAGACTGGTTCAAGTTTCAAGTTTCAAGTTTCTTTAATAGTTGTCATACAGAAGTACAGAATACTTTTGTACAAAATGCTTCTTACTGTTGCGCTCCAGAGACTGTGCATGACAAGATAAGTATGAAATAAAGACATAGTAAAAATTAGAAGTAAAAAAAAGAGGTCACAGTGTTCAGTTTAGACATATGGACAATGTTCGTAGACGTAGTTTCCATACAATATACAATACTGTGCAGTGTACTAATATACAATACTATACTATATAGTGCAAGGCATAATGGACGAGGTGCAGTTTAGGTACAATTCACAGTAGGTGTACGAGTTGTAGTGCAAATCCTTTATCAATAAATATAAAGTGTAAGTGTGTTTGTGTGATCTAAAGTGTGGAGAGTGGGTGCTGCAGTGTGTTGTTTGTTTGAGTGAGTGTGTGCGTGTGGGTGTGTGTGCTGTGTGCATTTGATGGTTGTTGCATAGTGATTATTGTTCGTTTAGCGATTATTGTTCGTTTAGCAGCCTGATGGCCTGGGGATAGAAGCTCCTTCTGAGTCTTTCTGTGCTCGCCATAAGACTCCGGTATCGCTTGCCTGACGGCAGCAGTTCAAAGAGGCAGTTGTTCGGGTGGCTCGAGTCCTTAATAATTCTCTTAGCCTTCCCCTTGCACCGCTTGTTGTAAATGTTCTGGAGGGTGGGAAGCCCCCCTCTAATTGTGCGTTCGGCTGAACGTGTCACTCTTTGTAGTCTGCTACGGTCTTGTGCAGTGCTATTCCCAAACCAGGAGGTGATGTTGCCGGTCAGGATGCTCTCTATTGTACATGAGTAGAAGTTCCTAAGGATCTTCTGACTGACTTGGAACTTCCTTAGGCGCCTGAGGAAGTAGAGGCGTTGTCGTGCCTTCTTCACAACACTGTCAATGTGTGTGGTCCATGTCAAGTCCTCGGATATGTGGGCTCCGAGGTACTTGAAACTGTTCACTCTCTCAACTGGTGCCCCGTCGATGCTGAGGGGGCTGTAGTCCTTGACCCCCGACCTCCTGAAGTCCACAATCATCTCTTTTGTTTTGCTGACGTTCAGGGAGAGGCAGTTCTCCTGACACCACTGTGACAGGTTCTCTACCTCTTCCAGGTAGGCCCTTTCGTCGTTGGCAGAGATCAGGCCCACCACTACTGTGTCATCAGCAAATTTGATGATGGTGTTGTTGTTCCGCTGTGCTACGCAGTCATGTGTGTACAGGGAGTAGAGGAGGGGGCTCAGAACACAGCCCTGGGGGGCCCCTATGTTGAGCGTGATGGATGAGGAGGTGCAGTTGCCGGCTCTTACCACCTGGGGTCTGCCCGTCAGGAAGTCCAGGACCCACTGGCACAGGTCATAGTTCAAGCCCAGGTCCCTGAGCTTGGCTATGAGTTTGGAGGGGACTATGGTATTGAATGCTGAGCTGTAGTCGATGAACAGCATTCTCACATAGTTCCCCTGCCTCTTGTCCAGATGTGATGCTGCTGTGTGCAGCACATGGGCTATGGCGTCCTCCGTGGACCTGTTGGGGCGATATGCAAATTGCAGAGGGTCCAGGTTGATGGGGAGGGAGGAACAGATGTAGCCCTTCACTAGCTTCTCAAAGCACTTCATGGCTATGGAGGTGAGGGCTACAGGGCGGTAGTCGTTGAGGCAAGCGGGCGTAGATTTTTTGGGTACAGGGATGATGGTGGACTTCTTCAGACAGGTGGGGATGACGGCCTGTTCCAAGGACAGGTTGAAGATGTCAGTGAATACCGGGGCCAGTTGGTCGGCACAGACTTTTAGGACGCGGCCGGGGATGCCGTCCGGTCCTGCTGCCTTCCTGATATCCACTTTTTTAAAGATCCGTCTCACCTCATGCTCTGTTACCCTGAACACTGAGTCTCCATCAGCAGACCCCCCCCCCCCCCATTGCCGTGGTTTGTAGGCTGGTGTTGTTATTCACAGCCTCAAACCTCGCATAGAAGGAGTTGAGATCATTTGCTAAGGAGATGTCACTGTTCAGTTTGAGGGGGGTTCCTTTGTAGTCTGTCATTGTTCTGAGGCCCTGCCACATGCCTCTAGAGTCAGCCTGTTCAAACTGAAGTTACGTTCATATCGCTCAGGAAGGGGTTGACTATTGGTGTTTAAAAACTAAACACGATTTTGTAAAATTGAATTTCAGAATATGATATCCCCTATGCTATAACCTTGGATGAGCACTCTCTTTCAGAAACCGTATGTGGGTTTAAAGGAGCTCTCAGGTGTGAGCTTATTGGTGTGTTCTCTCTCTCTCTCTCTTTCTCTCTTTCTCGCTCTCTCTCTCTGAACTTGGAAATGAGGAACGCAGCTTTCAATGGCCTGTGTCCGTGGTTAGAGGATCATTAGAATGTTCCTTCCTCAGAATCTGACATGAGAGCAGGGCCGGACTGGGGAAATAATTCATACCGGGAGATATAGCGCGAAATATATCCCCAATCAGGCCACTTTTTAAGCGGGGGGTCTGGGGGTCCCCCACCAGGACATTTTTTGTTACAAAGACTTAATTTTCTGCATTCTGGTGAATTTTAGTGCATGTGAATCACAAACTAATGAGCCAACAATTGCTTAGTACAATGTACTGTTATGAACCTCAAATAAAACTGTTGTTGCACTTGCAATGCTACTCTCTCCACCTTCAAAAAGAAAAAAGCAAGAGCACAACATATTTTTCTATTTACTATTATAATACAGTTAACCACTCTCTCCACCTATTCAAACAGAGCAAGAGCACAATACCATATTCATTTTACTGATGCACTACCCATCAACAGTTAAAATAGCCCTTTACACAAACATTAAATAACAGACCTTTCATTACAATACTATAATAATAGTAGCCACTGCCAGAATAGTGACACATGTATCGCGTGTGGTGAGCACACGCATGCATGCACAACGAAGACAGAAGATTGCGTTGTCTCAATTATTTTAACTATAAAATGAGCTCAAAGTATGAGCTCACTGACTGAAATTTCCAACAAAAAGCATCAATTGTCAAATAATATTGATCACATTAACTAGACTAGATGTTTTTGAGGAAATTAGAAAGGGAACAACAACTTAACCCTTGTGTCTGATCAGATTCTTATTTTTTTGATAACTTAATTTGCAGTGATTATGTTTGTAGCCAATATGTGGCAAAGGTGTGTAATCTTTGAATTATCTTGGAATTATTTTGACTTTCTCTTTCATAAATTGTTTATTCAACTTCAGCCCCAATCATAACCACCACATATTGTTTTTTGTAATATCAGATTTAACAACTCCTTTCAGAAAAGAGGGAGTATTTCATTTTTTATCTGAAGTTGAATAAAATATTTATGGGAAAGAAAGTGTGAAATTATTTCAACATATAATCTTTTTATGTCGTTTTTCAATTTAGTCACCTAATATGGTAAGAGTATAACACTTTAGTTTTCAGATACAAGGGTTAAATTATTTATTTGTTTCTTGGCAGATTTAACATTGGGCTTTTGACAGGGGAGATGATGCATTGCATGGTAATGTTAGCTAGCTAACATCCACATGTTTATTTTTATCACTGACTAACCTGCTGGTTCCTTGACCTTGGTGCAAGAAAACATTTGATAAATGTTGCCGGATTTAGCAGCATCTCCTTTCTTTTTCTTTGTTTTATCCCTCTCTCCTCCACCCTTTCTCTTTCTTCCACTGTCCATCTTGACATCAACGTTAATTGACTTTCGCTCTACTGTATCTCTCCTGAGTCCCTCACTACCTGGCTCATTGCCTGGCTGTTATTCTGCATCTGAGTGCCATCTGCCATTCCATTCGCCGCCTCCGCTGTCAATCAGTTGTATCGCCTGGTCCCGCCTCCACCAATAAAAAGCGGCAGCACGGCTCTATTGTGTGTGTGTGAGATCCATGTGAGGGAGAGAGAGTCAGATAGTTCTCCAACTGTCGCAGACAGTGAAATCCTGGTTGTTCCCCACCCACTAAGGTTATCTAACTATCGCGCCGCGCCGCCGCCACAACTAGAAACAATGGCCTGGCAAAAAAAAAAAATTTATTATAATAAAAAAATATATAATTTTTTTTTTTTTTATATAATTTTTTTTTTAATCTGTGCAGGCTAGGCCACCGGGAAAACTCCCGGTGCTCCCGATGGCCAGTCCGGGCCTGCATGAGAGAGTGCACACCTGAACGGGTTAAGGGTCAACACAGGTCATAAGTAAGCACCAGTATCCATATAGTCGATTGTGCCCTTGATCAGGTCACCAGCATCCCACCATATCTGTGTTCATACTCTACCGTCCTCCTCAGTGACAGGGGTTAGATTAACAATTACCGCATTGACCCGAATATAAGACAACCTTGATTATAAGACAACCCCCTTCAAAAAAGGTTTTGAAGATCAAATCTTCAAAAAATAAGTATAGCCTACTGTCCACAATGTAGGCTACCACTACCAGTAATACAAACACACTGAATAAAACAAGATGGGTATATTGTTTTTTATGAAATTGTCCTGTTTACACAAGCCTGCTGGTAGGCCTATTTCTAACATTTAGATCTCAAAGTGAAAAATAGAACCATATGTTATTTTTCAATTAGACTGATCATCAAGCTCTTACACTTTTATAATTATATGTCAGTCCTGATGTATGTCAGGACCAGGGGCATATCTAGGAGTTGACAAGGTCCAGGGTCTGAGCCCCGACCCTCTGGGGCTGTGGTTCAGGGCCGTTTTGCCTCTACTGAAATGTCTTCAGATGTTTCACTTTTAATCACTAGTCACTCAGACTCAGTCAGCAGCTGGTTGAAGTCACTGTTCAGATCACTATTCCTCCTATGATCCGGAAGACATGACTCGTATCCACGGAAAGAAGAAAATATGAAACAAAAAAAGGATTTCTGATCATAAATTTCAGATGCAAAAAAATATTAAATGTATTATTCTCTTCCATCTGCTCCTCGCACCTCTCCTCTGCTCCTCTCTTCTTCACTCCTTTCTTCTCGACACATTTTCACGTCTTGTCCCTCTTCCTCTCCACGCGTTTTCAAATCTCATTTCTTATTTTCTCCATTCTCTCTCACTCCCGATCAGGCACGTGCACACATAGAGGCCAAGGGGTGCTTGAGCACCTGCCTTTTTGAGCCTCATCAAAAAAGTGCCCTTTTTGAAAAATTTTTTTTATTTATTTATTTATTTTTTCGTTACGCATATAGACTGCCCTTCCAACTGAAAAATGTCAGGATAGAATAAAAATATTAGGTAAAGAGAGAGAGATGCCCCATATTCCATTGCAGTTTGCACGGCCTCCTCAGCGTGCCTCTCCGCGGACCTATATATTTTATGCATAGCGTGGGTGGTGATGATGATGATAGAAACCGCTGTGGCGCATACAGTTGAATGCTGGTATTACACTCATTGAGGGACACGAAGAAGTCAAGTCCGATGGGATTTGGGAATCTCAAATACAAATCGGGATTGGAATAAAAAATGCATTTATATTAAACAATACAGAATATACAGCACTTCTTGGGGTCTGTAGGGTAAGCACTTATTCCCTCCCCCCTAAACATTTATGGAGATGTATGGGCCTTTTAAGTCAGTGATAAAAGTGTCTTTCAAGGATAAGTGAGCTCCTGAACTGATTATTATACAGTAGTTCAATATTCAATATTTGATCACCAAAACCCCCCAAAAAGCATAAAAAGGGGGCCCCCCTGCCCGAAAAGGGCCATTAAAAATCGTGCTTGCGCGCTCGGTTAATATATACACACAAGTGTAGTGCCCTTTTCAGCCTTTGAGCACCTGCCCCTCTAAAGTCCTGTGCACGTCCCTGCTCCCGATCATCATCATCATCTCTCTTTCTCTCCTGCTCCACAGGTTTTCTCCTGCCCGTTCATCTTCACTTTCTCCTCTCCTTGTCTCTCCCTCGTTCTTTATTTCCTTCACTTTCTCTTTAATTCCTTTCTCCTCTGCATCCTTCCACCATTGGACAAACTTAGAATTTCACAATATACATGTAACAGCTGTGAGCCCTACATAAATGCTGTACATCTAACATCTCAAGTACTGTAACTAGCATTTTAAACAACTCCATATGTCCACTCCTTTTCTCCTTTCCTCACTCTCATTTACATTTAGATGACGCTTTTATCCAAAGTGACTTACAAGTTCTCTCAACAAGTTGGCAGGAAGGGTACAACTCTGGCAGCTAAGGGTAAGTGACATTGTTTGTCAAAGTGTTGAACTTGAGTGCTACAGTCTTGAGTGCATAGTAGTATAGACATACAAGCATAGTAGGTAGTAATATAGGCACAGTAGATTACTCAACTAACCGCCTCGGACAGTCCTTCATACCAGCGGCCATCAGGCTCCACAACAGTGGGCAGCGACTAGCAGCCTCCAGGCCCCACAACAGGGGGCAGCGACAGCGACTGCTACCAGACATTGACCTGGGACTTATAGGAACCCAAGGGGGACAAAGTAGACTACCCTGGTACTTTGATTAATGTATACTCAGTAGATAGTAAATTATTATAACACTACCTCTTGCATACTGCACCTCATGTGACACTGTGAATAATGTGAATATTCCTCAGCTAGTCAGATAGTAAATTATTTTGACCATATTGATCAAATTGTTTACACTGCCTGTGTTGTCTTTTACTACCTGTATACTGTGTTGTTTTACTACCTGTACCCCTCCCCCCCTCCCCCCCATGCTGCTATGATGCCTGAATTTCCCCAAGGGGATCAATAAAGGAATATCTTATCTTATCTTATCTTACTTAGTAGCAGAGTGCATAATAATAAAATTCAGATATTGATTGAAGAACTGTGTTTTTAGTCAACGACAGAAATAAGATATAAGTAATGAGAAATGAGAAAGGAGAAAGGAGAAATTAGAAATAAGAAAATATAAAACAAAAAGATCTCGGCAGTTTTCATCTGTCGTGACTGTGGTGGGAAGTTCCTTTCCTGCCCTCTGTCCACTCTTTCTTCCATTTATTCTTTACACTCGTCTTCAAGTGTGAAGTAATTGGTAGCTTGCAAAACTATGCTTTCAATAGCTTCCCTGATGACACTTAAGCTCGTAGCAGTGAGTTGGTGAGGTGACTATAGCCTAATATGGATTGCTGAGTAGCTAGCTAACATTAGCTGCGGTTAGCTTGCAAGCTAAATGTTACAGCTGCAGAGTCACAAACCAGGAAAAATCTGTTGGTTCACTGGTTGATTAATCACTTTGACTGTGGATGGTGGCTGTGGTTGACTCCTCCTTGTGCAAAACGTCCTTGTGTCCACAGTTAGCTAGGGTGGCCATATTATGATTTCCAAAAAGAGGACACTCTGCCCCCAGCCTCAAGATACTTAAATGATACTCAAAGTTTACTCAAAGATGCCTTATAATTCTATATTATTTAAAGTATGCCTCCTCTGTATGGCTAGAAATGTTTTATTTATGTTATTGTATAACAACATAATATCTCTCTATAACCAAAGACTCAACATGCTTTATTATGCCTAAAGTAATCTCTCTGACAAATATCAAGAAGCTAACTTAAAAATAAACCTAACAAAATAATATCTATTTTCAAGTCTTACTGGACAAAATAAAAAAATACAAAAATGTATATGAATTAATGTTCTAAATAATACCTCTTCTGTATTAGAAAATCCAGCTTTAAAAAATATATCTTTGTATCTTTTCAATGTAAATTATAAAACAGTAACCTCACAAAGATACTAATTTAAAAGTGCACTATGCAGTTTTGGATTTGTTTACATTTGCACAACTTGCAATTAGTGTACACAACAAATTTATTACACACGTAATCCTTAGAATGATTGTATCATAAGCATCTTATATCATCATAAATCAAAGGCTGCATACTTCAATCAATTCGGTCAACTTTGCCATTAAACTCTCGCCTCGCCACAGCTTTATTTTTAATGTTTTTCTGTGTCCATGTGAGCTTTGAGATCTCCGGCACCTTTATTAGACACAGAAACATATGGTCAGGCTTTGCACACGTTGCACTCCGCCTCCCATTTGTCTCGACCGGTATGGTAAATTGGGAATTTTCTCTGCCGTTAATCTGTAATGTACATTTTTGCTTTGGCTTTGTGAGCAGAATCAATGCTGGTCCGATCTGTTTGTGTGTGAGCGTAAATTATTATATAAACTAATAATTACCTGCCCACAAAGTATTCTCTGGGAATACGTCACACGCAACAGAGTACCGTAGTATCCGGTGCAACGTGCCAGTCAATTTATGTACATCATATTGGTCCCGTGAAATTTTTTATTAAACCCCTGACATTGTCGTGAATTCATAAATTTAAAAAAGGGACGCCCCGGACGGGGCATGAAAAGAGAATGGCCAAGCAAAAGGGGACGTTTGGTCACCCTACAGTTAGCTAGTAACGTGACTTAATTTGGCACGCTTAATTCAGGATACATTCAGAGGAGAAGAAAAGGCTGGAAACAGTGGTTACGGAGCAATGGTCCAAAAGTGGTAGTTTGGTTTATTGGCAAAAATCAGCAAGGCAGTTTCCACAGCATACACAGGATATCAAAATCTCTCTGACACACAGCTCTGACCTGTCGTGTGTGTCTTACTGTTCAATATGAGTGGTTTATATGTGCCCACACCGAATCTAATACTGTGATGTGATTCGCTATCATTCCCTGGGTAAACCGGTTAGGTCTCTGTCTGAGTGGGGTTCTAATGGGTGATAGTGTGTGAGTCCTAATCTCTGTCACATGAACTAGTGTGTGTGTCTCTCGTTAATCAGGTTTACACCAAAACTTGTCCCTGGGAGGTCATGTGTGACAGAGTGTGTGTGTGTGTGTGTGTGTGTGTGTGTGTGTGTGTGTGTGTGTGTGTGTGTGTGTGTGTGTGTGTGTGTGTGTGTGTGTGTGTGTGTGTGTGTGTGTGTGTGTGTGTGTGTGTGTGTGTGTGTGTGTGTGTGTGTGTGTGTGTGTGTGTGTGTGTGTGTGTGTGTGTGTGTGTGTGTGTGTTACGGACTCTGTCCTTATATCATTATGTATGTATCCTTGTGATATTATATTGTATTGTATAGGGTATTATATATATTATGTGTTATGTATGTAGGCAGGTTGTATTGTTGTTTTTTTGTCTCCCTCCTGTGTAACCTATCTATCTCTCAGGGTCAATCACCATCTCACTCCAAACAGCAGTAGCAGCAGCTGAGGCTCGTCAGGCAATTAACCTCCACATCCCTTCATATATCCCTGTGTGTGCAGTGTTAGCTAGAGCTCTGTCGGTGTATGTTGATAATTATATCTGATGGTGTTGTGGTAGCGCTCTCATTGTTTGGTGTGTGAGCTAGTTAAAGCTCTGTTGATCTCATTGTTTGTGTGTGAGCTAGTTAAAGCTCTGTTGAGCTCATGTTTGGTGCATGAGCTAGTTCAAGCTCTGTTGAGCTCATGTTTGGTGCATGAGCTAGTTAAAGCTCTGTTGAGCTCATGTTTTGGTGCATGAGCTAGTTAAAGCTCTGTTGAGCTCATGTTTGTGTGAGAGCTGGTCAAGGCTCTGGTTTTCTAGCCATTCCCTATAGTATTGTACCTTTTGTGATCCTGCCTGTTGTACATTTCTGTTTTACCCATAACCTGTTTGTGTATTTGTTTATTCCTCGTCACCCAGCTTATGGTGATTGTTTTTCTTATATATTAATCTTTTGTTTCGCACACAGGGACATTGAGGACAGGAAGATACCCTGGGTCTACATTTTGCATCACGTAGGTGACCTACTAGAAGTGAGCACCACCACCTGTACTTTGGGGCGTCCGCGCCTGTAAGGGGGGGTGGGCTTTTATTTCTTTTTGATATTTCATTTGGTGCTCACTGGTAAGTCCTCCTTGCTCTCTGTGTTGCTGATTTGGATTTTGTGAAATAAATATTATTATTTTGCAAATTGTCTTGCGTTTTGTGTCACTGCACCCTCACCTACCCTGTCTGTGGCCTTGTGTTGCGTCTCCCCACGGGGGTACGTAACAGTGTGTGTGTGTGTGTTGTGATCACTTCAGTTGGTAACAAAAGGTCAATCCAAACTGTGGTCTGCTCTCAACTAATAGTATAAATAATGTTGAATAACTATTAATAATCAATCAAAAGTACACTACAATATCAAATCTATTGGCCATATGAATTAAATGTTACTTCACTAGCTAGCAAGCTTGCTCACTGAGGTGACATGACTGAATGAAAGACTTCTTTAGCTTTTCAGGAGATGTTGATTACTGTCGCTCACTGTTAGGACTCAAGTAGGCATACTACACAATGACACATACAGTACGAGTCATAGAGACTGAGGGAAATTACACTGTATAAACCCAAAAGATTCAGGGCTTTTGAGAAAATATACAGGAGCTGGAGCCTAAGAAACCACCCCCTCTACCTGCCCCTGGTCCTGAGTACACTTTGGTGAGTTATATTATGTCCAATTGCAATCACATGCCCTCCTCATATTTTAGTTAAAGATCAAAATACCCCTTTAAGCCTACTGATTAGTTGATGTGGTAGTACATAAAAGGGTAGGTAATCCCAGTCCATGTACACACCAATCTACAAACAAAAGCTAATCTCAATGTGGCTTCAGACGCAATCAAAGCAGACATGATCTTTGTTGCTAGACGGGTACAGGAACGATTTTGATCTGTCCAAGGCTTTCGACACAGTAAACTGAGAACTGCTGTGGCAAGTACCCGGGAAGCTGGGGGTCCCACTGAAGCTCAGAAACATCCTGCGACAGCTCCAGGACAAGCCACGATGGCCAGCAATCTCCATTCTTCAGTGTGCATGTGGGGGTCAAGCAAGGCTGCCTTCTAGCCCTAACACTTTTATAACAAGTCCCTGTCCACAGTCACCCTTCTCTCTCACACATCCCTGGATCCCACAGATGGGATGTACAGATACAGCACGGACTGGATGCCAATCTTTTTAATATCCGGTGCCTTCGAGCCACCATGCACCAAACCCAGCGCCAGGGAATGAGTCACCTTCAAGAGCAGGCCACAGAGAGGAGGCGCCGACGTGCTGCAGGCACCCCTCCACCCTCCCCTGTGCCGTATACCCCTGCCCCTCACGTGGCAAGGCTTGTGGATCACATATTGGTCTGAACGGACACATCGCCGTGCACAGGCCGAATACACCCCAATAATCATCGTAAAGCAACGTCATCATCAACATCGATGGATTGCCATAAAGTAATTTAGTTTCTGTCTGGTCATAATAAATGAATGAGTCAAACTCATCGCTCAGATGACCAGTCTGATATAATGAGTTGACTGTTCATCCTGTGTGTATTTAAAGTGAACAGTGGTGCCCCTGAGTCATATTAATAATTATTTGTCTGTTTGCACGACACGCCCAGCTGCTCTCCATGGTGTGTGAGGGTTCAGCAGACGCAGCCGCTCCCTGGGGACGAGAGGAGAGACTGGAGAGACGAGGAGCACTGCAGGCATGTCCTCACACACATGCACACACACTCTCACACACACACACACACACACACACACACACACACACACACACACACACACACACACACACACACACACACACACACACACACACACACACACACACACACACACACAGACACACACACACACACACACACACACACACACACACACACACACGCACACACACACACTCTCACACACACACTCTCACACACACACACACACACACACACACACACACACACACACACACACACACACACACACACACACACACACACACACACACACACACACACACACACACACACACACACACACACACACACACACACACACACACACACACATCCCACCCTGAACACCCTGCACCTGTGTCCCTCCCCTGTGGGACTGTACAAATAAACACACATGCACACACATTCATGCACTTTCGTGCACTTTCATGCACTTTCGTGCACAGGCAAGCACACACAAACAAATGGATAAACACACACACACACACACACACGTAAACATACATACATATACAAGCATACATGCACAAACACGTGGACACAAATCCGCACACACATGTCAGCACACTCTCACACAAGCATACACAATCGCACATGTCTTTTTGTTCTACTATTTCTACTTAATTCCCTAATAATCATAATCTCAATTGACAGCATTACACCCACACACTCAACCCTTAGCCTTAACCTTATTCTAATCCACTAATCCTGAAGATGATCATTTTCGTAAACAAGGTGATACACACAAGTGACCACAAGGTTTTCAAATCTGGTGGACACACACACACATACACATTTATCATAGTGAGTCATAAACCTACTGACACTCTAGAACTTGTTTTGAAACCTTGCTGTGAAAACTACGATAATAAATAGCTCTGTGCACACACAACCACACACACACACACACACAACCCCCCCCCCCCCCCACACGCACGCACGCACGCACACACACACACACACACACACACACACACACACACACACACACACACACACACACACACACACACACACACACACGCACGCACACACACACACACACACACACACACACACACACACACACACACACACACACACACACACACACACACACACACACACACACACACACACACACACACGCAAAATACACCAACATTTTAAATAAACTATAAAGAATAATGGAGAGATGGAATTAATTTAATTGGAATACATATTCAGTGAATCTGTGATTTCGGAATAGCTATAAACAAAGTTCTACCCAAACAAAAAAAATAGATAAAGATGAGAAATTTGTGATAACTTGAATGTCTTGTTGCCAAATTAGACTGTGTTTCTACATTTAGTCATTTAGCGGACACTTTTATCTAAAGTGACTTACACGTTGTGTACAACAAGTTAGCAGGAGAGGTACAACTCTGTCAGCTACAGTACAGGTGAGTGGTATTGTTCGTCAAAAAGTGTCAAAGTTGCGTGCAAGCATAGTAAATACTAGGTAGTAGTATAGGCCTATACATAGTCGCATAGTACATAGGCCTACAGTAGTAGGTAGTAGTATAAACATAGTAGCAATGTACATAATACTAAAAGACAGTAAGATGGTTATATTTTGAATTTTCTTTAAAATTGTATTTCAGATATTGATTGAAGAAGTGTGTTTTTAGTTGACAGCAGACAATTGGGTGGGTTTCGGCAGTCCGACTCCTGACTGTGGTGGGAAGTTCGTTCCACCATTGTGGAGTGAGGATAGAGACTAGCCTGATTCTCTTTGATGACTCTTTTGGTCCAATCAATGAATAATTGTATTCCACTGGTCTGGGAACATTCTGACTGATCAATAACTACTTATTCCCCTGGTCATAGACAATAACATATCTGTCCATATTCCACTGGTCTGATAACAGCTGCTTATACTGTATAACCCATGTGATCAGAAGCTTGTTTTCTACATTTAATATCCCTTGTTATCAACCTAATGTGATTCATTCAGCTATCCAAAGGACTACAAAAAGAAAAAAGCTTTTGCTTCTTTCTTTGGTATTTTTGTTAAAGACATAAACAATGTCCTTAGAAGTATCTTGATACAAAGTACATCATGATTTTGTACTGGCTGGAAAATTACAACATGTTATATAAAAATAAGGACATCCGTACACATACACACACACGCACACACATGCACGCACGCACGCACGCACGCACGCACGCACGCACGCACACACACACACACACACACACACACACACACACACACACACACACACACACACACACACACACACACACACACACACACACACACACACACACACGCACACAGAGTGGGTAGCTTGTAGAAAGCTACCAACTCTCCTCCTTCCAACTCGTATGTCTCCTTTTTCCAGATGCCTTCTGCTTCATCAGTCCCTGTCAGGACAAGATACTCCACTGTGCCTCTCATGTGCATGATATGTCTGGGCATTTCGCACTGCTGGGTCACATGTGTGTGTATGTGAGTGTAACTGTGTGTGTGTGTGTGTGTGTGTGTGTCGGTGTGTGTGAGAGTGTGTGTCTGTGTGTGAGTGACTGTGTGTGTGTGTGTGTGTGTGTGTGTGTGTGTGAGGGTGACTGTATATGTGTGTGTGTCTGTGCGTGAGTATGTGTGTGTGTGTGTGTGTGTGTGTGTGTGTGTGTCTGTGTGTATGTGTGTATGTGAGTGTGTGTGTGTGTGTCTGTGTGTATGTGTGTATGTGAGTGTGTGTGTGTGTGTGTCTGTGTGTATGTGTGTATGTGTGTGTGTCTGTGTGTATGTGTGTATGTGAGTGTGACTGTGTGTGTGTGTGACGGTGTGTGTGAGTGTGTGTCTATGTGTGAGTGACTGTGTGTGTGTGTGTGTGTGTGTGTGTGTGAGTGTGAGGGTGACTGTATATGTGTGTGTGTCTGTGTGTGAGTGTGACTGTATGTGTGTGTGTCTGTGTCTGAGTGTGACTGTGTGTATGTGTGTGTGTCTGTGTGTGAGTGTGACTGTATGTGTGTGTGTGTGTGTCTGTGTGTGAGTGTGACTGTGTGTGTGTGTGTGTCTGTGTGTGAGTGTGACTGTATGTGTGTGTGTGTGTGTGTGTGTGTGTGTGTGTGTGTGTGTGTGTGTGTGTGTGTGTGTGTGTGTGTGTGTGTGTGTGTGTGTGTGTGTGTGTGTGTGTGTGTGTGTGTCTGTGTGTGTCTGTGTGTGTCTGTGTGTGTGTGTGTTGCCGCTGACAATAGCAACGATAACGTCAAGTGTCTGACGAGCTTCCCTCCCGCTCCGACCCCGGTGTCCTGAGGCGACCGTCGCAGATGCGGGCGAGAAGCGTCTCCCGCCGTCCACCGCGTCCATTTATACACACGTCACGCTGAGTCCTGGTATATGAACGCGTGGTCGTCAGATTCACATTACCGGTTTCTGTCAAGTCGGATGAACCAGCTGCATGGATGAAAGGTCAGAGTGTGTGTGTGGGGGGGGGGGTTGGGGTTTATTTAATTATATACTCTCAAACTAGAAATAATTCCACGCAGGGTTTTAGCGCTCGATGGCCTTTCAGATTACGTTTGGGGACGACGGCATTGATTGATGACATTCCTCCAGATGCTAATGTGGGTTTAATCTTGTTTGCTTTGATTTTTGTCTTTCTTTTTCTCCCTCTGTTCTCCCTCGGCTCCGGCCTCCATGTCTGCAGTCGCAAAGAGCACGACCTTCTCTTGAACCGTTTGAGCATCAAGACTCTAGATTCTAGAGAAAAAACAGGGGGGGGGGAAGCGATACAAAAAAAAAAAAAAAAAAAAAGTTCATGGTTTGATTTATAGGAGAATCATGCTGCCTGTCCAGATATCCAGTGCAGTTTTAGATTTGATTAAATTAGATTAGATTAGATTCAAATGTATTGTCATTATACAACATAAGTACAGTACAACGAAAAGACATTTGGCATCCAACCAGAGTGCAAATGTACAGTAACTACTCAGTACTAAACGCACTACTAAACACACTTTATATTTATTGGCAAAGAATTTGCACTACAACCCATACCTCAGTACACCTTATTGTAAATTGTACCTAAATTGTACCTCATCCCATTTCTGCTTTGCACTATATAGTATATTGTATATTAGTATATTGTATAGTATATTGTATGGTAACTCAGTTACTTCTACTTTGCATTGAACATTGTACAATATGTATATATTGAACACTTGTGTCTACGTACGTGACTTCTATTTTATACTGCTATACTTATTTTATTTTATACTTATCTTTTTTGTCTAGCACAGTCTCTGGAGCGTAACAGAAAGAAGCATTTTGTATAAAAGTATTCTGTACTTCTGTATGACAACTAATAAATAAACTTGAACTTGAGTACTACTGAGTGTCAGATGTACAGATGTACAACAAAGTTATACTATAATATGTACAGTGTACATTTACATTTAGTCATTTAGCTGATGCTTTTATCCAAAGCGACTTACAAGTTCTGTACGACAAGTCATCAGGAAGGGCACAACTCTATCAGCTGAGTGCTACAGTGTAGGTTAGTTTATTAGGACAAGTGCATGACAGTAAGGTTAGTTAGGGTTAGATTAAAAATGGTTGAAGAAGTGCATCTTTAGTCAATGGCGAAAGATTGGACGGGTGTCGGCTGTCCTAACTGGGGTCGGTAGTTCATTCCACCATTGTGGGGCAAGGACTGAGAAAAGGCAGGTTCTCCTTGATGACCCTCCCGGAGCTCGGATAGGAGTGGGCCTGAGACGGCCAGAAGATGCAGAGCGTATAGGGTCTTGAGGGTGTGTAGTTAGAGACCAATGACCGGAGGTAGGTGGGAGCGGTTCCCTTTGCCGCACGGTATGCCAGGTCGAGGGCCTTGAAGCGGATTCATGCAGCAACGGGGAGCCAGTGCAGGTCCCTAAGAAGTGGGGTGACATGGGCCGACTTCGGTAGATTTGAGATCAGGTGGGCCGCTGCGTTCTGAATTAGTTGAAGAGGCTTGGTGGCAGTGGCCGGGAGGCCAGCAAGCAGTGCATTGCAGTAGTCGAGGCGGGAGATGACTGTTGATTATTATTATTATTATGTACAGATAGAGATATGGTATCTACAGATATGTAAAAGGACTATGTGCAGGTAAATACAGACAGGTGTGGATAGATATATGCAGTGAGAATAAATATATATATATGGTATATACCGCATTATTGTACATGCTATCATACAGAGCTATGGGTTATATTGCAGGTGTATAAGTAAGTATATAGAGGGGTTATATGCAGGTATATATATATATATATATATATAAGTGCTGTCAGGCGATTAAAAAAATGTATCTAATTAATTACAGTATTTGTAATTAATTAATCTAATTAATCGCATTTTAATCGCATAACCATTTTATGCCTGATATTCTATATTCTATAATCATATTTCAAATTGCATGTGTCCGGATGGCAGAATTCAGTACTGTATTTACAAAACCTTCTGTTTAGTCATCTTCCATCTATTAATTTGCTTAGATTTTTCAGGTCTGGTCAATTTGAGCATAGTCTTATTCACAGTCAAAGATAAAAAAAAAATGTTATTGATATTCTCATTTGGTTCATTACAATTTACTCAAGCCTAGTAACAGACACAGTATTTCTGACACTGGGAATACATTCCCTGAGATCCATATATGTCCCTAGAATCAGATACCAAGAACATGCAAATGGACCATATAAAAAAAAGTAATGTGTATTCTACGTTCTTATGGAATGAATGAGAAAAAAAAAATTATAAAAAAAAAAAAAAAAAAAAATTGTAATTAATTTTGAGTTAATTTTCATAACGCGATAATTTGCTGTGTAATTAATTAATCTAATTAGCGCGATAAATTGACAGCCCTATATATGCAGACAATATTGACATATAAATGTAAATATGCAGTTCAATTCAGACCTTTACCTTTATTCTCCTACTATATTTGTACTCTTCTTATTATTTTTTTTATTATTATTTTATTATCATATTTTATTATTATTACCCTGCCTGTAGCCCCTGTCTCCCTCTCCTGCTGCTTTGACACCACCAAGCGTCCTCATGGGGATAAGTAAAGATCCATCTTATCTGATCTCGGAAGATGTGAGCCGCTTTGCACCTACTGAAGCCGAGAACATAAATCACTGATGTACCCGACGGACGGAAATGCCAGCCATTAAATCAAATTAACGCCGACTAGTGTAAAACACAGAGCACTGCAAGGAGAACGATAGACACGGCCAACTGTGACACAAGCATGATTTAATCTAATTTGAATTAGGTTTAGTGAACTACAATTTGGCAGTTTTTGTTTGTTTGTACTGTGAGTTAACTGGAGTGCATATTTTAGGCTGAATAAAACCCACAGAAGCAACCATAAATACTGACATTTTTCCAAACAGCTGTTCCCCTAACTCACACCTCACTGTGGTCTGTACCAATGGGTGTGCAGCAGGTGCTCTGCGCTTGATGATGTCAGTGTAAAAATGTATATTACACGTCCTGAGAATCAGGACTCTCTCTGTTGATTACATGAGACAGAGCTACAATACATACCAAAACAATCTACTTTTATTCATCTTCTTTTTATTCTCATATTCAGATTGTGCACTGTGATAGTTTGCGTTAGAAGGCCACAAACAACACAACTACTGGCCTATGAATGAATGAATGAATGAATGAATGAATGAATGAATGAATGAATGAATGAATGAATGAATGAATGAATGAATGAATGAATGAATGAATGAATGAATGAATGAATGAATGCATGAATGAATGAGAACTTTATTTAACAGATTGGGTACAATACAGTACGGCTCAATACATACAATTGTTAAGGGGATACAGACCAGAGAAAGACGTTTGTCTTGTTTACATCAGGGTCCCCCAATTAGATCCCCAATTATCATATCATGGGGTATCATTGGAAAGCCACACTCATTGGCTACAACCCTGTGCAAAGGTTTTCGAGATCGCCAAATGATTGACGGAGCGAGAGCCCCGGGAGTCGGGGGTGGTAATGTGTACTTTGGCGCACGCCTCACATATCGGCATGTAACTCGAGAACCGCTGAACGGATTTTGTCACCTGAGAGGGCAATCGACGGGCAACAAACAGGGCTTTAATTCTATCTATATATTGTATTAAAATAAATGCACACCCGAGCCGCTAGAGGTTGGCAAAGTAGCATCGCAAATCGTCCTCATGAGGGCCCACATGTGGGCCCTTGGATGTTAAGAGGTTTAATGTTTTCTTTTTATACTTTTTTTGTAGCCAAGTGTAAAGACCATAACCATATCAAAACAGCAGTCAAAGTGTATATTTTTCATTTTTACCGATGTTTTATACGATTTACCGAAAATAAGAATTTATCGGAAAAATGCTAATTATATCTCTTTTATCGTAAAACCGAAAGGAAATTACTAAATCCAGATGTAACCCTGCCATTGGAAAGAGGAGCCTTTTCCCTATCCATAGATGTATGATTTGGCCATAATAAGGTCAAGGTCAAGTTCATGGTCAAATATGAATTTATAATTAAAATCGATTATCATTTATTACTGTATCTACAAATCCTTCTGTTTAATCATCTTCCCTTTATTCATTTGCTTAGATTTCTTTTACACTTGATCTCAAGAAGGTGCTGAATGAGCTCAGTGAGCGAGCTCGGTTCACACACAATTGTAACATGGTGTTATTCACCGGCACAGATGCAAAAATAAATCATAATTTATATTCTCCTTTTTTCCATTACAATTTACTCAAGCCTATTAACAGAAACAATATTTCTGACACTGCAAATACATACCCCCAGGTCCCTAGATGTTCCTAGATACCAAGAACATGCAAATTGGCCTTGTAAAAGTGGAGCAATATTCCATTTACTTAGGCATGTACCTTTAGGTTTAATTTCTGAAAATAGGGCTACAGCTTAACAGGTTAAACGATAAATATGAAATTGACATTGATTGGAGTCGCAGACAAGTTATTTGCAGTATGCAACAAAAAACTAAATTTTTTTAGTCTGCCTTTTGATGCTTTTCCCCCCTTGATGTGAATGCATCCATATGACCGACGGTCAGGGGTGTAAAAAGTACCCAGAAATTATACTTAAAGCCCAACCTCCAGGTTAAACCCTACTGATCAATTATGGGTAGTTTACATCATTGGTATATAATTTCATTATTTATTTTTTTCCATTTGACACCGGAAATGCCACTCTGAAAGAGTTAAAAAGGTCCACGCACGAATAACATGCACGCGCGAATCAAAAAAGCTTATCAAACGCCGACGTCACTACAGGTGCATATTAATGAGCCGAATCTAAAAGCTAGCACGGCCGTGACGTCACTTCAGGAAATGCCTTCCCAGTCCGAGTGGTGGCCCACTCGGTGCATCACAGTTAGCGTATATAGCTCCGCCGTCCCTGCCTATGGTCCCTGCTGCCTACAGTCGGGACCACTACACTGACGTTAGCCTATGGTTCTCTCCTCTTTGTGTGCCCCCGTCCTCGCGGGTGTCCTGCGGAGGAGCTTGTGGACGCGACAACAGCGGCGGCCGTTGTTAGCTCATAGCTATCGTGTACCACTAGCCTTTACGGGCTCGAACACCCTACAGGCTGCCACCATTGTCGCCGTTGTCGCGTCCATGGGCCCCCCGGCAGTGGGGACGGGGTGTACAGAGAGGAGAGAACCATTTTGGTACAAATATGGTAACGTGGTTGTGGCTTTAGAGATGGGTGGCTATAATCACGGAGCAATAGTGTTAGGTGAAACAGATACATTTTCATTCGGCTAGTAGTAGCAAGCATAATCAGTGCCTGCCACTAGCTGTGTGTGACTCTCAGCGCCCCCTGGTGAGCCCCCTGGTGCCCTGCACCTGTTGTGACGATAATTTCGATTACACACGCACGTTATGAACCATTGATTAAAATATGCACATGCGTGGTGATTGTGTTGGGCAGACAAAATGTTTGATAAAAACGCTAAAACTGGGTCAATTTCAATACTTTTTTTTCCCATTCTTCATGAAAGTCACTGTTGGCCTAGTCCACATTGTTTATTGAACAAAAATACAACGTGAAGGTTGACCTTTAAGTGAAAGTATGGGTACCGTCTCAAAATCGGACTCAAGTAAAAGTCAAAGTATCTGGCTAAAAACACACTTGAGTAAAAGTAAAAAAGTCCTACTTTTTAATGTACTTAAGTACTAAAAAGTAAAAGTAATTTTTTTTTAAAGGGATAGACCAAGGGTCTCAAACTCATTCCATCAGGGGCCAAGTTTTTATTTTAACTATACATTGCACCAGGTTTGATTTTATTTTATTACAGATCCTCATTAGCTGGTGCCATGGCAACCAGCTAGTCTTCCTGGGGTCCACACAAAAAAACATACAAAAACAATTATTGCAAAACAGAATTATTAAAAGTCAGTACTCAACATACAATACACAATGAAACTAACAATTAAGATGGCTAAAATTACATGCAGGTGAGTTAGTTGAAGAGGTGAGCCAATTAGTGAAATCATCAGCTGGTGTTTAGGCAAGGTTGGAATGAAACCAAGCATACACTCTGCCCACAATGCGATAGACAATGCTGAAATGAAAGAACAGAGGACACTTTTTTTGCATTACAATAATTTAATGCACTTCTCCATTGAAGGTAAACTAACATGGACGGCATTCACATCACAGCATGAATAATATCACAATTAAATATTAAAAACAGAATGGTGTATCCTGAATAATATCACAATATTAACCACAGCATACTGGATTATCCTGAATAATAGCACAATATTAAAGGCAGAATACTGGAGTACCCTGAATAATATCACAATATTAAAGATAGAATACTGGAGTACCCTGAATAATATCACAATATTAAAGACAGAATACTGGAGTACTGAAGGAGAATGGAGCTTCTTAAGGAAAGTCGACGAAGCTGGTCTTAATTATATTGACAGTAGTTTATTCAATTTAAAGCACTGAAGTTCAAGACAGAATAGGACAGAACAGAACAGAACCGGACCGGCAGAAGGAAGAGAAGCCCGGTCTTTCATATTACATTGATATTTATAGACATTCAAGAACAGCTGATCACATGACAAGATGACAAGTTTAAACAGGTGTGTCCTCCCTCAAATCATACGATCTTACATCATCGACAAAGGTCGTTGGGCTTTTGACGAGGCCCCCCTGGTCCTGATGACCTGGCTTCAATGTTCTGGGTTATGTCATCATGTCCTGCTTTTGTACACATTCTACCTTGAATATTGTTCGATGAAGATAAACACACCCCTTCCCACAGAGGTCTGTTAATGTTAATATGTTACAGAGCTCGAAGGGAAGCTGATATCACTGATTTGTAGATCAATAGTAATTATGTAATTATGATCTTATGGTATAGAAACTATACATTTTCTACTACAGTACCCTGAATAATATCACAATATTAACCACAGCATAATGCGGATCTGACTGTCTATTCTTCTGATAGCAGGTGTTTAATCAAAGATCCCCGCTTTCTAGTGTTGCACAAGGACCAATCAGCATGGGTATGGGCGGGTTCATTTTCCATTGATGGGGATTTGATTGGCTGTTTACCTGCGATCACAGGATTAATAACGTTAACGTTAGTTCGGCCAGATAAACAATTAAAATATACTAATTAAAATGGTTGGACCTGTGAGATTTGTACTTTGTAGGTCTGCATTTTAAATGTAAGGAGTAAAAAGTATGTTTTTTTTCTCTGAAATGTAATGGAGTAAAAGTACAAAGTATACAAACCTAATAATACTAGAGTAAAGTACAAATCCCCCAAAACAACTCTACCTCACTCAGTAACTCACTCACTCACTAATGGCCGCTCTTCCCGTAGCGGTGGCTCACAGGAAATGTGCTTTGCATATGACGCTCCGTGTCCTTGTTAGATACCGTAAGTATCCCAGATATAAATCTCCCAAAAGACATCGAAAAACTAAAACACATTTACTATCTATCATTGCTGCAAGCATGCCTCTCGGCACCAGTATGTTGTGGGGTGAGGTGAGGACGCGCGGTCCTATCTGCTGCGTTTGTGATTGTGAAGTGATTTGTGAAGCACCTCTTAGACGCGGCATTCACTCACTCACTCACTCAGTCACTCACTCACTCACAGTGAGCCGCTCTGCTGGCAGGCAACGCACTTTGTGAGAGACCGCTTCGCTTTGCATCCGACACGGCGTGTCCTTGTCGAAGCTCTGAGAAGCGGCACAGCCGCGATGACATCACACACCCTTCAAAGATCTCGAATGCAATATTGACAAGTGGTTTTGCGGAATTCATATCCCGACCGTTTCCACATTTACCGCCATGCTCGAGAGGAGTGTCGGGTGGAATTCATGTGCCCTTTAGGAGGATACCAAGGAGACGGGGGAGAAGACTCATTATTATTGTGCAGCCTGAGTAGAACCTGCACGTCAACCTTGCTTGCATCCCCCGCCCCCTTCCAGCGACTCACAAACTTTGACCGATTTGAAACATCCAAAAGTACAAATGTCCTTGGGGATCTTGGCCAGATGTCAGCTTATCCACCAAGTCTGAGATAAATTGGATACAAGTTATCAAGGGCACAAGCAGACAGACAGACAGACGGGCAGACAGACGGGCAGACAGACAGGCAGACAGACGGGTGGGTGATAACAACACCCTCTTGCACTTGAACACGTGGTTGTAAAAAAGGACACAGTGATGATAGGCAGACTATAACACTTAACATAATTGACCTATCTCAAGCCCCTAACACGTTTGTCCAAGGAAAAGCTACGGTTGTGATTGGAGGATCAGGAAAAGAGGGCAGGCATGAAATAGTTTTTTTTTTTTTATTTTATTGTTGTTATTGTGGTTGTTGTCATTTAGAGTTTGTAAGTCATCCCACGGCCCGTCTGTTTTAATGCTACAGACGCCTCTTGGCAACTGGAGTCAATGAAACCACGTCCAGACTGTAGTAATACATCCAATACAAGAACACAAACAATCACAATCGAAAGAGTCTAGACATCACTGTGGTGGAAAGCTTTCAAACCCCCCCCCCCTCCCCTATCTCCCCTCCCCCCCTCACTAGTCCAGTAGCAGCCAGTTCTGGCCCCTCTGTTGCAGACTGACAACCAGCGGGGGTGAGGCGCACGTTTTAATCTCCCCAGCGCTGTCCTTCTCTCTTCGTCTGGTGTACTTAACCTCTCTCGGGGCTTCTAAGGGGGATGGATTTCTTGGAGCATGTTAGCATTTCATTCACAAGGTTGTCTCCTCCACCACAACAAGCCTCTGCTCCTGTGCTGAAATGACCTCCGTTCAGTGCAACGCATTTGTCTCTCTTCCACCTACCCGTGAAGAAGACGTTGAATGAGTCCGTCCACCTGCCCCGAGGTTAGGTTTGACAGCTTAATAGTTCTAATGCGATTGTTGTCTCTCTTAACAATGTCATTTAAAAAGGAAAATATATATCGACATGCCATCTTACAAGTTATTTTGTCTTTCGAAAATAACTTGTTAAACATCCTTTTATGGATGGCAAATGGTGTCAGATAGCCTTCATAAGACAGTTACTATTTCATAAACCACTTGAACCAGTTAACAACTCTCCACTGCTATTTGAACTAAAAACTATACTTCAGTGGATTTTATTTTTGTTTTGTTGTTCATTGGTGATTCGCTGAGCATGTACAGTATGGATACTCATGTTTAGTCACACATGCGACAGCATGGGAGCTGGCCGGTACTATCACAGTCTGACACCCTGAGAACACCACCTAAATAAAAAATTGCAAATGTAATTTCCATGGCCGAGGAAAATTCTGTCAATATTCATGAACATGAGCTACTCTCTCCCAGAACCAGGAACCAGAGAAGTAAGACTCAAATGTGTGATGTCATCAGGTATCAAATCTGGAGCTGCTCCATTGGCAACTCTGGGCTCAGGAGGTAGAGCAGTCGTCTGGTGATTGAAAGGTTCCCGGTTCGATTCCGGCTCCTCCCGGCAGTGTGTCGAAGTGCTCCCAGTTGTACAGTAAATGACCAAGTATGGCTTAGTCAGTATTCCAATGTACAGTGTACAGTGTCCATAGTCGTATGCCAATTCCCAGTCCCCTTCCTGGTCGCTGCGCACTTACCCCCCACAGTCAGATCATCTGGGAGAGTGGAGGCTATCACGTGCTTCCTCCGACACACGTCCAGCCAATCAACCGCTTCTTTTCACCCAGCAGCGCGGATCCTCCCCGAGAGGGCGTAGCGTGTGGAAGGATCACACTATCCCACTCAGGTAATATCCGCGCTTAGCAGGCGCCCCGACCGAACTGTAGGAGTCGCTGTTCACAACGACCCGGACCCACCCCGCCAGCTTCTCCCACCCTCTAATACAGCCAATTGTATTAGTGTGAACGGCCAGCCAAGCTGGTGACAACCCCGGAGCTGTGAGCTGGATTCGAACAGGCGAATCCAGCTCACAGCTCCAGGGTTGGTGACGAACGCAATCTCCGCTACGCCACCTAACCGCCTGTTAATAAACTTTTCAATCAATCAATCAATCACTCCCGATGAGCAAGTTAGCATCTTGCATGGTTGCCTCCGCCTTCAGTGAGTGAATGGTTGAATGTGAGGCATAAGTTGTAAAGCGCTTAGGATAAAAGCACTATATAAATGCAGTCTATTTACAATGAACGGGAGATTGGTTTTGTAGGCCGACAGAAGGTTTGTTTGAGTTCTTAAACCCAAATGCACTTTCTATTGTTGTGTTCTTAGTTCTGAAGCAGAAACAGAACTGTGAACGTTCCTCTGGGTGCTCTCAGTGTCATCTGCTCCAGTGGAAAGAAGCTGATTGAAAGCCAGACATTAACCGTCTACAACATCTCTCCATATATTGTCCCTCCTTGGCTGTATAATTTAGTACACTAGCATGTTCTCTGTAAATTAAAAGAAAATATATAAAATGGATTTTTCTTCAACTCAGTTAAATGGAATCACTTTATAAACCAACGCAGTGTTCAATAACATCTGCCTCTTTTGTAACCGCATGCCACCCGTCCCCTGCTGCCTCCACTCTCTCTCTCTCTCTCTCTCTCTCTCTCTCTCTCTCTCTCTCTCTCTCTCTCTCTCTCTCTCTCTCTCTCTCTCTCTCTCTCTCTCTCTCTCTCTCTCTCTCTCTCTCTCTCATTTTTGTTTGGATGTGCATTTACAAAAGTGACCGATATACTAAACTAGAGACTCCAGTTTTGCTCCATTAAGTTTGTGTGCAAGAGACTGTGTGAAGGCCTCTTCTCATGGTGGATATTAAAAGAGCGGTCTTTCTAATTGATTGGACGGTGTTCTGTTGCTGTCGTGGAACCACAGCGGTTGGTGCTTATAAACCTGACGGCGAGTAATGGTGTCTGGGATATAAAGACACAGCTAACATTGGGAGATATTAATGTTTCAAAGTCCTGTTTCATGTTTATCTGGTATCTCTCTTTAGGAATTATTATCATATGCCCCCAGTCATTCCTCCCATTCGTTGCCGTCTTCGACGTGGAATTATTGTGTGTTCTTCGTTCGTTATTATTGCACACCACATTACAGGGTATTGTCGTCTGCATTAAACTTTGCATAACTGAGAGGAGAAATTATTATTTCATGTCTTCCATGTCCACTGCTATTCCTGGAAACAAGGATGTACTGTACATATCTCACAAAAACACAGATGACGCACATCCAGAAATACCTCTTATCAAAGTAACTTTTTGCATTTTGCAAGTACAGTATATTAATCCTGTAGGTAGGCAGTCCAAATAGATTTACACACCTCTGTGACATCCGAGTCGCTACGCAGATAATAATTTGGGGAAGGTGGTGAGGGTGACTACGAGAGCACCCACTATCCACTACTAGGGGGGCAGATCAGGGCCGAATCTTCCTTTGTTGACACATACAATTATATAGGAGAAGAATATCTTCCTTGTGAACTATCCACAAAAGCAACAGTGATTTATTTTGCACATAATGTCACTCATATCCTCAAGACTCAAGGTGTTGCACACATTGATTTAGTTTGACAGTTGTTGAGAGTTAATGAGTTTGAATATCTGCTCTAGGCCTGTCCCAGACTAAGGATTTGTATAGTCGACTTTGAGTATGCCAAAATATGCCGATAGTCGACTGGCATTCGACTGAGAGATTGGCAGTCGACTACGGCTCCTTTCGATCGATCAGTCGACTATTCGACTAGTCGAGGTCAGCCCTAATCTGCTCACATGATGTCGTCAGAGGACACTGAAACCTTGTGTTGTGTTACTTATAGCTCAATGAAATGATGTAGATGAAAAAATAGCAATCTTATTGCAATCCATATCTCTTCATATCTTTTTCCATCTACATAATTTCATTGAGCTGTAATTACAGTAACACAACATAATTGATTCAGTGACATCACAGGAGGAGATATTCAAACTCATTAACTCTCAATAACTGTCAAACTAAATGAATGGGTGTAAAACGGTTTAGCTTCTCTGTACTTCCCTGAAATCCCTGAAAGTTGCATGTGTGATGTAGATAGATCGAACTTCTCATGGTCCAATATGTGGTGACTTGACACATTTAGCTTCAGCATACACAGAAAGCATGACTAGGTATTGACATGTCTGACATGAATATAAGCTGCAGCCTTGGAATTACTGGTAAATATCATTCTTGTGCATGTTGACAATTTGCATATTCATAGATCCTTGCATTCTCAATGAGTGTAAGAGATGCTGCTGAATGGGTTTAAATAGTTTATTGATACATTTGATGAAAAAAAAACACATTTGTATTCAGTGTAGAACAATGTAAAGGGTTTAAAAACACATCTGGAGGGGATCTCTAATAATACTGTATAAATAACGTGAAAAGTGTCAATAGTAAATTTTTGGTTTGTGGCCTTATAGATAGTCCTTCTTGCTGGTCACTAAATATCAGTTGGACCATACTAAGAATAAGATATGGGTTCTTAAATGTGGTAGCTTGTCCCTCTGCAATGTAACAACTGTAAGACCATTGTTTTTCATTGATGGACTAATTATTGCAGATGATTAATTCCAAAGACTTTCCCAAAGGTAAAACCTAGTGCCTAGTGTCTAAGCTAGTGGACATAATATATACACCTCCGGGCTGCAATAAGCTGGTAGTGTCTACAGTACGATGTGTAACAGTAACTTATCCAAGAACTTGTGCTGTTTCTGGTTTACTTTCTCGTCACATACCGTCTCGAACGCGACTTCATCTGACTCTGTGGATTCCTACATATGAGGGACCCTGTGAGGGACCAGCTTAGACATGAGGAGTTGTAGGTAGAGTGCTCAAAAGGCGGTTTATTTGGACTGGGCTGCATGGACAGGTACCAGCGCGTTAACCTCCCATTGGTGTCCTTCATCCTCTCCAACCATTTCAGTGCCTTGTGGTCAGTTTCCACTGTGAACTCCCTTCCCAGGAGGTAGTACTTAAGAGAATCGAGGGCCCACTTCACCGCCAGGCACTCATTTTCTATGGTGGAATAGCGGACCTACCGAGGGAACAGCTTGCGGCTGATGAAGGCCACAGGATGGTGGCCCTCTGGCAGCCCTTGCAGGAGAACAGCACCAAGCCCACGATCTGAAGCATCAGTTTGCAAGATAAAATGTTCATCAAAATCTGGGCTATACAGTACTGGATTCTTACTCAGAGCCTGCTGCATGTCCTGGAAAGCCGCTTCCGCCTCAATTGTCCACTGGGGCTGGTTTGGGCCTTTCAGGCTGGTCATATCTGTTAGGATGGCAGCTCTAGCAGAGTAGTTAGGAATAAAGCGGTGGTACCAACCTGACATTCCCATAAAGGACTTGAGCTGCTTTCTTGTTTGAGGCAGTATACAGGACTTGGACCTTCTGGACCTGGGGCTTTATCACACTATTTCCAATGACATAGCCAAGGTACTCAGTCTCTGTTCTGGCAAAAGCACACTTTGAGGGGTTGATGATCAGACCTGCATATCGCAGACGCTCAAAGACCACTCCCAGTTGTTCCAGGTGAGTTTCCCAGGTGGAGCTGTGAATGACAATGTCATCGAGATAGGCAGATGAAAAATCTGACAACCCGGACAGTACCTGATCCATGAGCCTCTGGAATGTAGCTGGGGCTCCTTGTAATCCAAACGGCAGTACAGTGAACTGGTAGAGACCCCACAGTGTCCAAAAGGCAGTCAGCTCCTGTGATCATCAATGCGAGGGGTTGGATAAGAATCAAACTTTGAAACTGAATTTAAGTATCGGAAGTCAATACAGAACCTTATTGTGCCATCCTTCTTCGGTACCACACCCTGCTCTACTGAACCACCGTCTCCTGCTTCCACCGTCAGCATGCACTTCGACCTCTCTGGCACCGTTACATGCTACCATCTCCCCCCAATCTATACATCACATACATTGAATAAACCCTGTTTTCTCTCAATTCCTTGAGGAGGTTCACATGTAAAACTTTAGTAGAGCGTCCCTTCCCAGGGGTAGAAACCTCGTAAGTGGTAGGTCCCAACCTCCTCTTTACTTTAAAGGGTCCTTGCCACCTAGCCAACAACTTGCTCTCTTCAGTGGGAAGCATCACCAACACTTCTTGGCCAGGATATTCGCAGTTCTGGGGTCATGCTCCTTGACCCACACCTGAAGCTCAGGAGACAACATGTTCAGATATTGTTCAAGGATTATACGTTCACTAATCTCTTCAATACTCTTAGCCTTAGGCTGGACCCACTTCCAATAAAGCTCTTTCAATTGCACATACAGCTCCTTAGGGGTTTCGTCCGGCTCAACTTCCAGTGAGCGGAATCTTTGCCTGTAGGTCTCATGGTTTATATCATATTTCCTAAGGATAGCTGTCTTATCCAGTTCATACTCAAGAGACTCATCCACATCCATATGCACATAAGCACTTCTGGCCTTGCCAGTCAGTAGGGGAATAAGGCGGAAAGCCCAATCAGCCCTAGGCCACCGACATGCTACTGCAATACGTTCAAATGTTACAAGAAAATGCTCAACATCATCAGACTCTGTCAATTTCTCCAACCTAGGTTCCTGTGTGAACCGAGACTGACCTGACCGGATGTCTTCTGAATGTGATGTCTGAGCAACATGTAAGGGAGGATGGGAGGAGTCCAGTTGTGGGCCTTCACTCGCCAGGGTCACGGGTGGTTCGGGGGCTGGGGACGTTCGGGCCTGCACCTCCATTTGAAGAAGACCAAACTGGTGTTGCAGTGCTTTGAACCTCTGATCCTGACGTGCCGCATCCTGGTTCAGTCGAGCCTCTCGGGCTTGCTGCTGCTCCATGTGGGCTCGAATGATACTAGCCAGGTCTGCGATTGTTGCCCTGCCCTCGTCATCATCAGTACCTGGGGCCCCTCCAGTAGCTCCATCCTCGACCTCCGAATCAGCTCCAGTGGGCCCATCTGGTTCCGGCCGTGGTTCCCTACCAGCAGCAGTTCGGCTCCCTCTCCCCGCCTTTCCTCCACGTATCATGGCTTGAGAAAAAAAAGAAAAGAAAACATCTACCTACGCCCTCTACTGGTTGATCCCACCGCTGTCACCATATGTGAGGGACCAAACAGCTTAGACATAAGGAGTCGTAGGTAGAGTGCTCAAAAGGCGGGTTATTTTCCCAAAAATATGAATACAGGGAACAAAAAAGTGCAACAATAAGAAATAATCATTACCAAACTATACAAAGCTGTTCTTGGGCCCAGCAGAACTCGGGTCAACTTAAACAGAAGACACTAAAAATACATAACACATATATCAACTGAACCAAACAAAACTGACCTTCTTCTTCTTCTTCTTATTTGAATTTCCGGCAGTGTAGACGCATCGTGGCGTATTACTGCCCTCCGCAATTCTTTTTATGGGCTCTTCTTCTTCTCCTCACCTTCTTCTTCTTCTTCTTCTACTGGACCCCGTCATCAACTACATTGTCCATTGGAGTGCAGCTAATGCTGCTACTTCCTGTCTGAGCCCCCCTCCGCGGGACCCTCCTTGCCCCCTGCGATCTTATTCTGGGCTGCTTTGTCCCTCTCAGCCCCCTCAGCCAATTCGCTACACACCACCTCCCAGTCCAGACCTTCCAATCCCAGATGTTGAACCGCTATCCTAACAATCATCTTCACCATCGCTGTTTTACCCTTAGCCTCTGCCATACCAGTAACTACCCCTGCCACGAAGGCCACAATACCTAATTTCTCCTCCCTTCCCCTCTCTCTTTCCATCTGCTCTACCCTCTCTGCCAACTGCCCTCCTTCAACCCCCTGCACCCTTTCTTGGCTGCCCTGTCCTACCCTGCTAACCGCCTCAGCATACGACAACTTACCCTCCCTTCTCACTCTCCGATCCGCGACCTCCTTCTTCATCACCTCACACCCCCTAAACGCTACACTATGCTCCCCACCACAACTACAGCACATCGGCTTCTCTCCCTCTCCACACTTCCCATATTCATGTTCCCCGCCACACCTAGCGCACCTCCGCCCCTTCCTACACGTGGTAGCTCTATGGCCAAACTCCTGGCACCTATAGCACCTAAGAGGATTCTGAACAAATTCCCTAACCCTATACATCCTACACCTCCCTAGGAACAACCCCACCCTCAAACGTAATCACTACCGTCTCCGTCACTGCCCTCTCTGCTCCCCTCTTCATCCTTTCTGCCCTCTTAACTATGCCATTACGCCTGTCCTCCTTTAGCTTTTCCACCAGCTGCTCTACTGTAACCTCGACCGGTACCCCAGCTATCACCCCCTTACATCCCCCCACCCTCTTCTCCCCTACTCTCGCCACCTTACTTATACCCACCCCCCCAATGCTCCTCATCTTCCTAGCCATCTCCACGAGACAAGAGGGAGGTATTTATACCGGTTGACCAAACCAATACAGACACATGGGGAAAGACAAATCATCAATAATAAATTACATTAACCTTAATCACCTATCATTTATAATTAACAATTGAGTTTGAATACTATGTATTTATGTAGGGTTACAATAACTGAGTCAAGCTAAAACATACATAAATCATAGTAGACCATCATTCTCTAATTAAATCCCTCTCCCCTCTTCTCAGGGAGTTGGTATCTCCCAGCAAGCCTCTCTTGGTATTTAAATCCAGCCAGTTGCCACCAGGAAGAGCAGAGCACCGACCGGCACACCAAACAAACATGTAAGACAAAGAAACAGCATGAGCAAATACAAACTAATGATAAATGAACAATTATGATAAACAATGTAAACTAAGTGTGCACTAACTTAGGACCTTGTAATATACAGTATCATAATGCAAATAAAGTTGGAAGTATGGTATATGAAACAATAATAATGTGTGGTGTCATTATTTGATTTGTGTATGGGTATTATGAATGTTAACAATGCATAAGGACAAAATGAAAATAAAGGGAGTGTAGTGAGGGAGTGTAGTGGTTACCGACATTAGTGCTGATGTGCGGCAAGTGGTGTGGCCGTCACAGCCCCTCACAGCTTTCCTCCCTAAATCCCTGAGAATGCTCACTCGGCTGATCACACCACAGGTTTAATGCCCCTCTGCGCCGGCTGAGACTGGAGACGTGGTGGCTGCTTTCACCTTCAGCGTCCACAGCCGGCCCTGTTGGGACCAGTGGTAGGTATATCCAGAAGGCGGGCGATGACTGGCAGTGGCGTCTGAATACCAAAACACCCTCTACTCTGCTGGAGCCGGGCTATTAACGGTCCACTGCTGCCGCTTCCACTGCTGCTGGGCACTAGAGTGATTCATGGTTCTCCCCGCAGTGTCGTTGCTGGAGGCGAGATGCGTTTGAGAGATGCATGATAATTAGCCAAGGTCACCGGCGGTCCTGGTGATGCGACGGGACGGTGTGATGGTGTGTTCCTACGTCGAGGCGGGGGGGGGGGGGGGGGGGGGGACAAGGCCTTGGCTTAACGTACTTAATCCTCGCTGTGAAAAAGCGGATGTAGCCTTGTGTTTCTATCCCCTCACCATTTGTTGCTGCAGTGGGATGATGGTAAAATATACTCTGTAACTTAGTTGATGTTCATTTGGAGAAGATAAATAAGTAAAGGAAACAACCAGAAAATTGTTTCTTGCAGCAAAAGATTCTACGAGAAAAGTAAAGAAATATATACCTATATATTATAATTATCTTTTTTTCTCGTATAATCTTCACAGGTTTTTGCTATCTACTAGAAAACTAAATAATAAGTAGGCTACATACATACCCTACAGAACATATACAGTAATAGCTGGGGCCTAGAACAATCAAATATATTGATGATATTATCTGTAGATTCTATGAGAATGAAGAGGAATCATCTCTACACCTCTTTTGGTACTACTCACACTAGGGAACAATCATCCCTTAAAATGCCTTAGAAGTATTATATTAATAAATTATTAACAATGCCATAATTTTATAAAAATAATCAAGGGATACTTAAAACATTGCAGACCCCTTAAACGTGCCGTAATTTCAGTCAGGGGTTGAACACCTTAATCAGTAATGTCAGGTTTTTATTTTTAATTGATTTATAAGGGTAAAGGGTTGCCCCAAACACTATTCTTCTTAATTTACATTAAATGCCTTTCTTAATTTGACCTTAATTAGTATTTAATAATAAGGTTATTTCAAGGTTTTTATGAAAATGTACAATTAAGGAACTCTGTTCTGTTCCCTAGTGTGAATGGTGCTTCTGTTGCATTTTAGAGTAATATTTACCAGTGAATACAGAACTAAACAGTAATACTTCGATAAGGGATGGTAATAATGAAATGAACAAGGTCAAAATCCTGTTCGGAAAAGGCATTCACCTCCAATATAAAACAGTCACACAAAATACGTGAAATGCATTAAAATATTTCTAAAACAACACCGGAATTTAGAGAAAACAGCCACACAAGGAAAACATTTGTAACTGTGATAATGGTTATAATAATGGTAATAATAGTTACAAATACACTTTCATCACAACGTTTTATTATCCATATATTTAAGTCACAGTATTTCCTGTACAGGTCAGAGTTCATAATACTAGATTCAAGATTCAAGAGTTTATTTATCACATACATACCATGGCATACAGTGAAATGCGGTTGGCCATGCCTGCTACGATTATGCAAGAATACAATAGTAATACAAATAAGTAGAATAGACATGATAAAATAGACATGTTAATAAATCACTTCAAGGCACTGGGTCCTACAGTATGTACACGCCTATACAATATACAGTTTTACTTCTATGTCCCTATGCTATAATTGCTGTTACTAGCTATACCAGGCACGTGCACACATAGAGTCCAAGGGGTGCTTGAGCACCTGCCTTTTTGAGCCTAGTAAAAAAAGTGCCCTTTTTGAAAAGAAAAATTATAATTTTTTTCGTTACGCATATAGACTGCCCTTCCAACTGAAAAATGTCAGGATAGAATCAAAATATTAGGTAAAGAGAGATAGATGCCCCATATTCCATTGCAGTTTGCACGGCCTCCTCAGTTAAAACACAGACAGGTATAGTGCCCTTTTCAGCCTTTGAGCACCTGCCCCTCTAAAGTCCTGTGCACGTCCCTGAGTGGGTGTGTATCTGTTAGTGGCTTGATGTGATGGAAATTAGTCAGAAGGATTATGACAAACATCTGTATCTCCAGTATGCACCCTCCCAAGTGATGATGTTTGGAGGGCGTGGAGGAGATGTATTATAGGACACGAGTGTCAGCTTCCTCATGGTTGCATTGATCCATTGGTGGACTGTTTCCAACATGGTGGACTTGATCACCTGCAGTGATGTAGATATCCTTGTCATCTGTTAACAACTTATTTGACAGGAATGAGAAAATGTCTTGTTACACCTGGCGCAACTAACTCTTCGTCAACAGAAATATCTCTATTTGATGTTGTGTCTAGCACAATAAAAGCTTTCCCATAGAGCTCTGCATGATGTTTGAAGTGCTGCATTCTCAGCTTATTTGCTGTCTTCTTCTGTGTTTTCATCTCATGGAACAACAGTAAGTTATTTCGCTTGATCGGTGCTGTCAGAAGTCTGTCATTTGATTCAAGCACTCTTCCTGAAATTGTTGTACTGCTCTTGTCCCGTAGACTCGAGTTGTTGGACAGATACGGCAGCAGCCGCAGACTCACACACCTTATTGTCTAATGTAACCAGGTCTTTACTGCCCTCCTCAAAGGGATTCCCATTGCTCAGCAACACCTCCATCAGGTCTTTGGCATGGCGTTGACATTGGTGCTGAGATGCAGATCCTTTCTTGTGATGAGGACGTTCTTCACAATCATCGTTTGTTTTTCACAATCAACTGTTGTTTACAGTTATCATATCTAACTCTAGTTCTCCACATATTTATTGTCTCATTGTGTGAAATATCATATAAGATATGCTCCAATCATGTTTATTTTATTTTTATTCAATTACTCATTCATGAAAACATAGGTACAGCCACCAACATCACCATTCTAGGTTCAATAGAATAAAAGTTATGAAGCGTAATTCGAAATAAATACAGAAATGGCAGCCATCTTTGATTTTTGCCATACCAGAATATTCTAAACATCAATATTTGAACTCCAGTTGATTCCTCACACAGTATTAACTTAAAATAGCAATACAACATTAAATTACACAGCAATTGTGTGAACATTAAGAAGTTTTTAAATAATTCATGATTTCGATTGTGGCCATTTTGGATAAATTTTTATTAAATTCAACTGGTTCCTTGACACTCAAGCCAAAATGGTTCTATAGATCCTTATCTTCAAATTAGAAGTGAAAACGAAACTTTCGCATATACATTTTAAATGACTGAGTGTCCAGGCACCCCACTATGAGAAAAGTATGTGGTTTTCTGGTCAGCAGGAGATGTGCATCTCTGGCAGCTTATGGTCAGTGGCATTGTTCGTCAAATAGTGTTGAACTTGAGTGTTACACCCTGAGTGCGTATAATAGACATATTAGCATGGTAGGTAGTAGTATACGGATAGTAACATAGTACATAGTAGTAAGGTACTAGTAAAAGACAGTTATTTATATATATATTATATTGTAGTAATCATCGGAATAGAGAAACGCACAATTTCATCAGTTGACAACACAAAGCCGTGTGTCATTTATTTTGCAGTAGCACAAGTGACAGCTGTCAGAACTATGCCGGGCTAGCATATGGATAAAAGTTCCCATGTTATGTGCATTACACAAACTAAAAACAGATATTACATTACATTACACAAACTAAAAACAGATATTACATTACGACTTACGGTTTGACGACAGTATGTGACGGTCGCATTGTCACAAGCTCCGCTCCAGTTTTTGTTAATTTCGCTTAAAAACCTACTTTATACAACACTAATGTGTTTAAACCTCAACGTATATATTAACTAAGACCTTCAACTAACTATATCAACAGGAAAAATCAGCATGCCAGCAAAGAAAGATAATACAAAGAGCCGTGAAGCAGACATTCCAACGGTAGACGGTGTGGTGACGCGCTCTACTGTGAAGGAGAAAGCAGACACTATTAAGAATAAAAAGTTCGACAATCTCATGGATTCCAACATTCCTACGACCTCATCCGAGACAGACATGGAGAATACTTCACCCGATTTCAAAACGGTGACAGCTCTGATAAAGATCTTAACCGACAACGTTGATAAAGTTGATGCCAAGGCTGGTAATATAGCTAGAGCAGTTGAGAGAGCCGAAGCTAATGCTATCGCATTTAAGTTAGCTATAGAGGCTAAACTTGAAGGCATCAACGCACAGATTGTAGTACAATCCGATCGCATAACGGCAGTTGCAAATACTGTGAACGAATACTCACTGAAACAAGAGGAGAAGAATAAGGAACTATTTGAGACTATCGCCGAAGTATCGAAGGAGATGCAACTGGGAGACAAACAGCTTTGGCAGATGATCCATGACAACAAAGAGGAAAACTCGGTCAGACTGCTCGAAATCGAACGTCACGGATTTAACCTCCGTATAGTGGGTTTGGATGAATCAGTCAATTGCACAGATGCCAAGTTTGCTGCAGTGCTAGTCGAAATTCTAGGTCCTGAAATCCTACCTACAGAACCGATAGTGGACAAACGCCACAGAATTGGCACCGTAAACTACAACAACAACAAGGAAAGAGTGATCATTGCTAGTCTATGGGAAACTGTAACAAGAGACACGATTATCAGGGAATCACGCAAGAAATGGGGAAAACTGATATACAAAGGGAAAAAAGTGTGGTTCTATGAGGACATGTGCAAAGAAGCCATAACTCTACGGGCCCGCTACAAGGATGTAGTACATCGGCTATATGAGAAAGGTCTCCACCCCGTCTTACGGTATCCAGCTATTCTTTCCATTGTGGAGGGAGATGGAAAGAGATTCGTGCTACGTTCGCTTGAGGCGGCAGAAGATTACATGAAGAATATAAAAAGTGGATGACAAGATTCATCTTTCATGGATAACTTTACAATTGCATGGACATCAAAAACGGCATCATACAAGCTTTTGACAACATTGAGGAATAAGTAATTTGATATAAAACGCTAAACACCATATATATATAGATTCATGGTAATATGCAGGTCATGATTTGATACTGACTATTTTGGAACATTCTAGAATTTTCTATTCTCTTTTTTTACTTGAAGGCTATGAGTCATAATGGAATATACTGGAATACACTGGATTGTTATTGTTCTATGACACAAGGAATGTACTGGAACATTATAACAACAATCTGCAAGTCATGAGCGGCTGACAGCATTCTGGAATACAATGCCTTTTTCAATGATGGCCCCGAAAAATAACAACGATATGAGACTTGGTCATGAAATAGATGTGAAGAACAACGACCACCATAACAGATTAATGATCACTCATGACGGGGGACGATCTGCATACAAGTATTTAAAAATATCCTTGTCATTTAGATGTGTAAACATGCAAAGTTATTTAAAAAAAATAAATTTAAGTAGTTATTCCCTGATTTTATGGGTTTCGATATCTAATTCTAAACATAATTATTTCTTATTCTTTATTTCTTTATTCTGAAATGTTCTAACCAATACATGTTAGTAGAAGGTTTAAAAAAAGATTAAAAGAGGTTTAAATGAGTATACTAATTGAGGTATATTTTTCATTTTGTTTAATTACATTAACGGGAGAGTGGCTTGGCCACAGGTGACATTCTATTAAATTAGAATTAAAAGTATAGATTCTTTTTTTTTTTATCCACTTTTTCTCCCATTTTTCTATATTTTCTCCCATCCCAATTTCGTATCATCCAATTCAACCCTCCCCTGTCATGAACGCTGTTTCTTGCCTCCCACAAGCCGGCTGCAATGTGGACTAAGTCATACATAGCACAAGTCCCCTCCGGTACTTGAGGTAACAGCAGTCGCATCTTTTCACCTGCGCAGCTCGATCTCTCAGTGGCGAGGAGTAACGCGTGGGAGGCTCACGCTGCCCCCGACACTTCCTGATTCTACTGCGCAGGCGCACCAACCGACCTGTAGGAGACGCGGTCCACAACGCCCAATCCCCACCCTTCAGTTTCCCTCCCCGTAATACGGCCAATGTGTATTACTGCGGACGACCAGCTAAACTGAAAACAATGTGGAGAGCTGGATTCGAACACGCGAATGCCAGCGTCTCCACATTGGTGGCGAGTGCCTTGCCCACTACACCACCTAGCCGCCCACTAAAAGTATAGATTCTATGGTATACATAAGAAAGCTTAGGATAAATTGCTCATTCTGGGCTGACCGGAGGTGCAGGAAAGGAAGAAGTTGTACGCGAAGGAGGTATCAAATAGGTACATTGTACGGCTCTGTAAGGGAGGGGGGATCAGGGGTTTATTTGTATATATGTATGTTTTTATGCTCGGCTCTCAACGGGACCTCAATAGTGGGATGTAAATCCATTGTGAATTCGCACTCCAGAAGTATTACCAACAACTACAAAACAATATGTATAGATTATGGCTAGTTTGAATATAATGATCTGGAACACTGGGGGAATAAATAATCAACATAAACGCAAAAGCGTCCTCACATTGATGAAAAACAAACAGGTTGATGTGGCTCTTTTAAGCGAAACGCACATTTTAGTGGGAGACAAAGCTACGTTAGCGGACAACACATACCATAACATTAGTCACTCTTCCTTTGGAACGAGAACCTGTGGAGTTGCTATAGTCGTGAAATGGAAGTTGAATATTGAATTGAAGGGAGTATGGTCTGATGCAGATGGTCGGATAACCATAGCTAAGATTATACACAAGAATAGGAACATAGCGTTGGTAGGGGTATATGCCCCAAATCTATACGAAGCTAATTTCTACACTACACTTACCAGAACAATGTTAGACCTTCCAGAATACTCATTTATAATTGGTGCAGATTTTAATGCCATCTGGGATCCTGGGTTGGATAAATCTTATCCCACCTTTTCCAACGAACAAAAAAATGCATCTAATGCGTTAAAGGATTGGTCGAAGAATACAGGTGTAAATGATCTATGGCGATCACTCAACCCCACAACCCGGAAGTACTCTTGTCGATCAGCAAGACATAAAACACTTTCCAGAATAGATTATGTTTTTGCAACCCCAAGACTATTTGATAACTATGACGTGGAGATGGTACCCAATGCATTATCAGATCACTGTTATTTACTCCTAAAAGGATCATTTGGTATACTGTCATCCCGAGCCCCAAGATGGTGATTTAACACGATACTGCTGAATAACAAGGAATTCATTACACAACTCAAAGAAGCTCTTTCAGTATTCCTACTAGAGAATGTGAAATCGGTGCCGGACCCTAGAATATTATGGATGTCGGTAAAGGGAATGATCAAGGATTTCACTGATAGCTTTTCCTCCAAAATACGCAATAATCGATGCACAAAACTGGCGGAACTGGAAACGCTTTACTCTACGTTATTTACTTCTTTACAATACAACGACTCGGTTCGACTGGAAACTCAAGTTAATGTACTAAAAAAAGAGATTAACACCATTTATAAACAACAATCTGAAGTACAAATACGTAGCACAAGACAACAGCATTACTCTCAAGGTTCCAAACCAAGTCACCTACTAGCTATGCGATTAAGAGTTAACGCAAAATTTGCAGATATAACTACCAGTAAAGCACAACAAGGACTTGTAACAAACACTAAAAAAATAAATGCGACATTCAAAGAGTTCTACTCCAACTTGTATAAATCAGAAACGACCTTCGATCAAAACAAAATGGACACATATCTTAATCAAATTAACCTCCCCAAACTTTCAGAGGATGACGCTAAACAGTTAGAAACACCTATCACACTAGAGGAACTCAGGAAGGCCATATCCGAAATGCAAAGTGGTAGGGCTCCAGGAAGAGACGGTATCCCACCAGAAATGTACCTCTCATGCTGGGACATAATTGGACCCCTATTACTTAATATGATTTTATACTCAGTCAAGGAGGGGAACTTCCATAAGAACGACAATATTGCACTCATAACAGTCCTCCTTAAAAAAGACAAAGACCCCACCGAGTGCGGTAGTTATAGACCCTTAAGCCTCCTCGGAACCGATATCAAACTGTACTCTAAGGTATTAGCCATCAGACTTCAAAAGCATATGACGTCTTTAGTTCATCCGGATCAAACTGGCTTCATAAGAAACCTCTTGATCACTGATAACATAAGACGATTACTACACGTACTAGATGCCAGCAAGGACGACACCACACCTAAGGCGATGCTGTCCCTGGATGCAATGAAAGCTTTCGATAGGTTGGAATGGTCGTATCTATGGGCAGTATTAGAAAGAATGGGGTTAGGAAAAGGATTCATTGATATGATTAAAGTATTATACATAGACCCATCGGCCATGATTACAACAGGTATAATCACCTCCGAAATCTTTCCGGTATGACGCTCTTCTAGACAGGGTTGCCCTCTTATTCCCGGACTATTCGATTTATCATTAGAACCTTTAGCACAATATATAAGACAATCCCAATTCATAGAACCAATCGTAATCAAGGGCACACAACACAAAATTAGTTTATATGCGGATGACGTAATAATGTTCATGCAAAACCCTAACACCGCAATGCCTCATCTTCTCAAGTTGATTGATGACTTTGGCGACCTATCGGGATTTAAGATAAATTGGCCAAAGTCGGCTTTCCTTCCACTAAACGCCCCTGCAAAAAATATAGGCCTTCCAGAAGAAATACCAATGGTTAAACACTTTAGATGTTTGGGAGTTGAAGTATTCCCTACCATAAGCCAAACGGTGAAGCACAATTACATAGAAATCCAAAATAAAATCAAATATGACTTTGACAGGTGGTCAAAACTTAAAAACTCAGTACAGGCACGGGTTTCAATAGTTAAGATGTCTTACCTAGAATCAACTTCATCAGCTCAATGCTACCGTTACCCCCTCCAGATGGTTACTGGAAAAAATTACACTCTTCCGCATACAAATTCGTTTGGAATAACAAACCACCACATATAAAAAGATTCACCGCACAGAGAAACAAAGCCGACGGAGGTATGGCATTTCCAGATTTTTTCCACTATTTTAAGGCGTACACTTTAAGACCACTGACAACCTGGTTTGAACCCCAAGCATCAGTATCCTGGAGAAATTTAGAAGTAAATATAGTAGCACCACATAGACTGCAGGACATAGTATACACAAAATTATCAATTAAGCAATGCAAACTGAAATTTGGCCCTATTATTACTCATGCGATCCGGATATGGCGTGAAACACAAAAAAATTATTCTAACCCACATAAATGGCATAATCATACTCCCTTATTCAATAACAATGCACTCCTGATTGGAAAACGACCTATAAGATTCCCTAGATGGGAAAAGCAGGGCATACACACATTCGATGTTTTCAACAAACAGGGTTTTTGTAGTTAAGAGGAAATACGCAAACAATTTAATCTCACCAGTTCCACATATTATTTTTACGCAGTTATTGTTATGTTTGAAGGCTCACAGTGTTCCATTAAGGATACCAATTGTACACCACAGATACCACAAATTCTTCTATGAAAGAGAGACATCGAGAGGTTTTGTTTCAGATTTTTATCATCAATTACTAACGTCCTTGTATGAAATCCTACACCTAGACTCAGTCTGGAGGAGGGATATACCAGACCTGGAAATAGATTTTGATTGGCAAGAAGCCTGGGCAAATGTTCGACTTCCATCAAGGAACCCGGACCATCAACAAATCAATCTTAACTATATTCATAGGACATACTTGACTCCTATAAGACTGAACAGAATGGGTCTTAAACAAGACTCCAAATGCTCCTTATGTACAAATGGGGATGAGGGGACATTTATGCACATGTACTGGGACTGCCCACCAGTTAAGATATTCTGGAGAGAAGTGACCCAGCAATTATCAAATCTCTTAACTCTGAATATACCTGTACACCCCTCTGTATTACTGCTGAATGATGTTTTTGAGTGTGCAGTACCTATACAGCTTATCTGGTATCACAGCGGCTAAAAAGCTGATAGCATCACGATGGTTTCAACTGGAAAAAATGTGCCGGAAGGTCTGGATTCTTACATATCTCGATGTGATTTATCTAGAAATATCTACAGCAAGAATTTTGGGTCTCAATGAATCCAAAATGACAATGTGGTTAGAAGTGGTGGAGAGAATAAAATCTAGCATATAATGGTAGTGCCTGGTTAGGAGCGAACGATAATGGATGGATTATCCAATGGGGGGTCCGGGGGGGGGGAGCGAGCGAGAGCATATGTGTGTAGGGTATTAGATAGCAGGTATTAGGGGTATATCTTGTATAAGACATTTATCTAAATGGTGATTTCATTGGATGTGCACTGTTAATTAATGCTTGTATATCTAATTTTATGTTGTCATGTGTGTTTATGTGTTTATAAAAAAATAAAATACAAAAAAAAAGAGATATTACATTACATTACACAAACTAAAAACAGATATTACATTACATTACACAAACTAAAAACAGATATTACATTAAATTACACAAACTAAAAACAGATATTACCTTGCATTACACAAACTAAAAACAGATATTACATTACATTATACAAACTAAAAACATATATTACATTACATTACACAAACTAAAAACCGATATTGTCTGAATTACTAGAAGAAAGAAATGCACCACATTTGGCTGATAGTAATTTATTACTTTCTTAGGATTTCTTTTGGTCTAATAAATGTTTAAGGTTCTTAGATGGATCCCCTGCTGCCTCCTCCTCCTCCTCCTCCTCCTCCTCCTACTCTTCCTCCTCCTGCTCCTCCTCCTCCTCCTCCTCCTCCTCCTCATCCTGCTCCTCCTCCTCCTCCTCCTCCTCCTCCTCCTCCTCCTCATCCTGCTCCTCCTCCTCCTCCTCCTGCTCCTCCTCCTCCTCCTCCTCCTCCTCCTCCTCCTCCTCCTCCTCCTCCTCCTCCTCCTCCACGGGGAGCAGCGTACTGGCTCATGTTAGGCAGGCCATGCATTATGCAGCAGCTTAGGCCACTGCACCGGGTCTTCATGTCCTCTGCTACAGTCCACTTGTCACTGCTCTGGTCGTAGCGCTCCACGTTGAAGATGGTGTATGAGTCACTGGTGCCTCCGACCACGAAGAGCAGGTCGTCCAGCACCGCGATGCCAAAGTAGCTGCGGGGGGTGAGCATGGCGGGCCGGGCGCTCCAGGAGTCAGTCAAGGGGCTGTAGGCCTCCGTGCTATGCACGTCGTTTACACACTCCCACCCTCCCACCTGAGGACAGGACACATGAGAGGAATGTTTTAGTGTCTGGTTAAGGCAGGCAGACACTGTATTAATCCATTTAGGGAAATGAGGGCATCACAGCAGCATTGCAAGTCAAATGATACATGTAGCGGCCTCTTCCTGGGTCCGCTTCCAGTGGCAGTCAGGGAGCTATTCCATATGCGCTTTCTCATCAATAATAGTCTCCACACTTTCAGTTCCGTTGTCAGATATCAAGTGGATATCCGATTTATTTAGAAAAGTATTTTACATGGAAGATGAGACCAAAGCGATCCTAATCGTGGTTCAAAGCGATCCAAAGCGATCCAAAACTATCAGAAGTGTTCCTATAAGCGGTCAGAAAACTGTGTGCCGTTCCCCGTTCTACACCCCCCAGCTGATTCCCATCTCTAATTTATGCCCTCAGCTGCGCTGTGGCTGGTCCGCCTGACAGGTGAACCACCCACAGTTCAACTGAGTCAGGGGCCCCCCCGCCACCTCCCACCGCCCTACATTTCTGGCCACATGCTTCCCGGCGACAAATGTGCCGTGAACAGCCTCCACCCAACATCCACCACACGTCCATTCACATTCCACAGACACCCCGACACCTATCCATCTTCATCCCATTCCAGCTGAACACCACTCCAAAGCAATCAACTGCAAGCAAAATCCACACCCGGCAAGCCACCAAATGTCCCCTACCCCATGTCCACATCCACTTCAGAGCCCGAGAAACCCGAGTCCCGATCTTGATCCACCTCCACCTCTCCAATCACAATCACGCTCTCAACATGGCGTATTACTGCCCTCCGCAGTTCTTATGCTTCGCCCACACTTGAGACATTTTACACTCTTCTTCTTCTTCTCATCTTCAAAACACATTACTATCGTCTCTGTCTCCTTCTTCTCTGCTCCTCTTGTCTGTCTCCTTCTTCTCTGCTCCTCTTGTCTGTCTCCTTCTTCTCTGCTCCTCTTGTCATACAATCACAATACAAACATCATCTCCTCTCTTGGAATGGAGGGCCCCCCCAAGAGGGGGAACCTCTGAGAGAATTGTTATACTGTACACAAATGTTCTAGAATGTTCTAATATGACATCATACTGTGACATCACAAATGTTCTAGAATGTGCTATTGTGACATCACAAATGTTCTAGAATGTTTGATTATGACATCATACTACAACATCCAGTGATGAAATAACGGCATTATAAATAACAGCGTTACTAACAGCGTTAGTTTTTTCAGTAACAAGTAATCTAACGGATTACTCTTCCAATTTTAATAACAATGTTACCGTACGGCCAAAAAATGCGGCGCGTTACTATGATTGAAGCTGTTTTTTTCATCAGACAGATCTCTGCGCCGAGAAGCAATACTTTTTTTTGGTTGGTGGGTAGTGCGCGATTGGCTGAGGTTGAGTAATATGTCATGGTAAGCCAATCAGAGGTAGAGGTGGGCGGTTGTTTGAAAGAATCCAGAGTCTGACACACAGCGACAACACAAGCGACTCAGTCAAGACCGCGATTCCGTGTACGTTTTGATAGTTTGTTTGGTGAGCCCAAATAATCCAAAACTAATCCAACAAACAACACAAGCGAGCAGTCAACGACAGACTGCGCGTCCATGAGCGTTTGTTTTCACTCTTGTGTTAGTTGTGTTGCAGTGCAGGGCACTACAGTAGTGGAGCCTTATCTACAGTGCTACACTTCCTGGTTTAATAGCAGTCTTCAGGTGCTCAGATATATATATCTGTATGTCATGCATGTCTTAAATGTCATGATTAGATTAGTTTAGATGATTAGATTAGATTATTATATCTGTATGTTGTGTATGTCATAAATGTCATGAATTGAAAATGCAAGACCCTGATGTAAACAAGACGAAAGTCTCTCTGGTCTGCATCCCCTAACAATTGTGTGTATTGAGCTGTACTGTACTGTACCCATTCTGCAATCTGTTAATTAAAATGTTCAATCAATCAGTATATATTTGTTATTTCTTTTTGGTATAGTGCTTAACAAGCATAATTTAATGTTGCCCAGTTGTGGCCTGTTGAGGGGCAATACATATCAAAAGTTCCAAAACATCTATTGTGTTTGTATTTGTATGATCCACTATATAAACATAGTAATTATAATATCTACATACATGGCATTTGATTGGAGGCTAGTCTCACTTTGTCCCACAGCAACATTAAAATAGTTTAGATTTGTGTATGTTGTTTATGTAACAAATGTACTTGAAAGTAACGCAATAGTTACTTTCTGAAGTAACTAGTTACTTTTATCATTTGTAACTGAGTAAGTAATTTAGTTACTTTTTGGAAGAAGTAACTAGTAACTGTAACTAGTTACTTTTTAAAAGTAACTTGCCCAACACTGGTGACATCACAACGGAACATGTTTGAGTTCCATTTTAATAATTTAAATAATATGTTGACATTAAAAAAGAACAAATAATATGATAAAAAAACTACATAAAACTGATACAAATTATAATAAAATATTTAAGTAAAATGTATAGAAATTATAAAAAATAAGACAATGAAATAAAGATAATAATTAATTTAAAAGCTATTGTAAAAAGGTAAGTTTTGAGCAGTGCCAACTGAGTCTGCTGTCCTAACAGACTTGGGGTCTGTAGGGTAAGCACTTATTCCCTCCGCCCTGAACATTAATGGAGATGTATGGGCCTTTTAAGTCAGTGATAAAAGTGTGTTTCAAGGATAAGTGAGCTCCTGCACTGATTATTATAGTTCAATATTCAATATTTGATCACCAAAACCCCCCAAAAAGCATAAAAGGCCCCTCCCGCCCAAAAAGGTGTTATGGTTTGTAACCGACCCCAATCGCACAACACAAGACAGGTATGATGGTTTGCCAAGAAACAGATATTTATTTAGAACAGGGAAAAAAGGGCACTGTCCCTTTAAGGGAGAAAACACAAAACACTGGAATAACACAAGAGGGGAAGGTAAAGTGCCTTTAAGAGGCGGGCAGGAAAAGGGAACACTATGGGAAGGTAAAGGGAACGCCTAAGGGAAGGTTAAGGGAACGCCTTGGGAAGGTTAAGGGAACGCCTTGGGAAGGTTAAGGGAACGCCTTGGGAAGGTTAAGGGAACGCCTTGGGAAGGTTAAGGGAACGCCTTGGGACAGAGGACTAGGGACTAGGAGAGCTAGGGATAGAGGACTAGGGACTAGGAGAACAAGGGATAGAGGGACAGGTACTGGGGAACAGAGGGCCAGGTTCTGGTGACAGAGGGAACAGAGGCCCGCGGAGGCGGGCTGGGGACAGGGAGGAACTGGGGAACAGTGGGAAAACATCTGGGCCGCTCTGCAGAACAGAGGAGAGGGTTAATATTCAAAGGGAAAAAACAGGGCAGATGCAGAACAGTCCAAATAACAAAGTAACAAAGTAAATACTATCTTCGTGTGAACAAACACACAGTGGGAGATGGAATGTCCAAAATAATATCCACGAGAGAACTAAAGGAGGCAATACGCTGGGGAACAGCAGCGGGACGAGGGCAAGGGGCATTACGCTGAGTGAGTGACATCACAATCAAAACTCACCCAGGCGTATGCGTAAAGGTACAGGGACAGCAGCGGGAACGGGGGCAAGGGCACTACGCTGAGTGAGTGACATCACAATCAAAACTCACCCAGGCGTATGCGTAAAGGTACAGGGACAGCAACGGGAACGGGGGCAAGGGCACTACGCTGAGTGAGTGACATCACAATCAAAACTCACCCAGGCGTATGCGTAAAGGTACAGGGACAGCAACGGGAACGGGGGCAAGGGCACTACGCTGAGTGAGTGACATCACAATCAAAACTCACCCAGGCGTATGCGTAAAGGTACAGGGACAGCAACGGGAACGGGGGCAAGGGCACTACGCTGAGTGAGTGACATCACAATCAAAACTCACCCAGGCGTATGCGTAAAGGTACAGGGACAGCAACGGGGCGAGGGCATCGCCACCGGGTGGCTGGCTGTCCGAGCCGAGGGACAGAGTGCTGGAACAGTGGCGGGCGGCGAGGGTGTCGTCCACCGGGTAGCCGCTGTCGGAGCCGAGGAACAGAGTGCGCGCCACACCTTGGTGTGCGCGTCGGAACAGTGGCGGTGGCGAGGGCGTCGTCCACCGGGTAGCCGCTGTCGGAGCCGAGGAACAGAGTGCGCGCCACACCTTGGTGTGCGCGTCGGAACAGTGGCGGTGGCGAGGGCGTCGTCCACCGGGTAGCCGCTGTCGGAGCCGAGGAACAGAGTGCGCGCCACACCTTGGTGTGCGCGTCGGAACAGTGGCGGTGGCGAGGGCGTCGTCCACCGGGTAGCCGCTGTCGGAGCCGAGGAACAGAGTGCGCGCCACACCTTGGTGTGCGCGTCGGAACAGAGAGACGCCTCGGGGTGCGTCTGCGAGGAGGAGTGTGCCAAGCACGAAGGTCTGGAAGATGCGCGTCGGCGCGCTGAGGTCTGGAGAGCGTGCCAAGCTCGAAGGTCTGGAAGATGCGCGTCTGTGCGCTGGTACGGAGGAGCGTGCCAAGCTCGAAGGTCTGGAAGATGCGCGTCTGTGCGCTGGTACGGAGGAGCGTGCCAAGCTCGAAGGTCTGGAAGATGCGCGTCGGCGCGCTGAGGTCTGGAGAGCGTGCCAAGCTCGAAGGTCTGGAAGATGCGCGTCTGTGCGCTGGTACGGAGGAGCGTGCCAAGCTCGAAGGTCTGGAAGATGCGCGTCTGTGCGCTGGTACGGAGGAGCGTGCCAAGCTCGAAGGTCTGAAGTGGAACACTGGAATACCTCCCATAGAGGATTAGAGAGCGCAGTACAGTGTCTCCCTCCAGGCAAACGGCGGCAGGTGGCGAAGGCTTGAGCGCATCTGGCGCGCTGGTCTGGAAGTGCGTCAGGACGAACAGCTGCGCTGGGGTCTGCAGTGGAGCGCTGGGGTGCCTCCCGTGGAAGTTACAGGGAGCGCAGAACAGTCTCCTCCACAGGCTACGGCGACAGCAGACGAAGGCTGGAGCAAACATCTCAAGGCTGGAGAGATCCATCTTACAGCATTGGTAGACCAGAGGATCTCCCGAAAGAGTCTAGATGTTAGAGAATATGACTCAGCATGAATACAACACGACCCCACGCCAAAACGAGGGGAAGCGCCCTGGTATTTAAAGCCCACAGGGGGACTAATTAGCCTGCCACCACAGGTGCGAGAGATAATAGAATAGTCCAGGTGTGGCCACTGAGAGTAAACGAGAGTAAAGAACGAGAGGGTGGGGGCTAGAGAGAGTGAGTGAGAAGGGACTTTCTAACAGTAGGCTTTAAAGAAACAGAGAAAAGGTGGTGAGCAGCGGGCAAAACCTCACAGTACCCCCCCCTCAACGGGAGCCACCCGGCGACCCAAAACAAATACAGACAGAGTGGCAGGGGGCAAAACAAGAGGTACTGGCCAAGCCAGCAGGGGAAGCCACCACAAGAGTGGGGCTAGCAAAAGAAACAGGGTCGCCGAGGGGTAACTAGGGTAGCAGAGGGGCAACTGGTCTAGAGGAACTGGGTCTAGAGAACTAGTCTAGCGAACTGGGCAAGAGAACTGGTCTAGAGAACTGGTTTAGAGAACTGGTGTAGAGAACTGGTCTAGAGGAACTGGTCTAGAGAAACTGGGTCTAGAGGAACTGAGGGGCAAACAGGGTAGCTAAGGGGTAACCATGGAAGCACCGGGAAGGGGCTAGCAGAGGGAAGGTTAGCTGCCAGGGCACTGATAGCTACAGGGCCTATGCTAGCTGTACTGCTACATCAACATAGAGGCTGCGCAAGCTGCCGGAGCCAGGCTAGCAGAGGGAAAGGGTAGCTGCCAGGGCACTGATAGCTACAGGGCCTATGCTAGCTGTACTGCTACATCAACATAGAGGCTGCGCTAGCTGCCGGAGCTAGGCTGGCAGACAGGGCTGGACCAGCATGAGAGCACAAGCTAGCTGGAAGGACAGTCCTAGCTGTGTGAGAAAAACTGACCTTGCTAGCTGAAAGGGCAGTCCTAGCAGTGGGATAAACTACACAAAAAGTGGAGGCCATGCAGAGGGAAACTGGGTTAGCCGCCAGGGCATGGCTAGCTACAGGGCCTATGCCAGCAGCAAGGGCTGCATAAACATAGAGGCTGTGCTAGCAGCCGGGGCTAAGCTAGCAGACAGGGGCCCTGCTGAGGGACTGGGTTAGCTGCCAGGGCATGGCTAGCTACAGGGGGGTCAAACAGGGCAAACAGGGAAGCTAACAGGGCTAACAGGGGAGCTAGAGGGAACAAGAAAAAAAAAGGCAAACTCAACATACACCGTCTGTGCTGGCTGGGGTCGTCGATTTGGTGGGGTCGTACTGTTATGGTTTGTAACCGACCCCAATCGCACAACACAAGACAGGTATGATGGTTTGCCAAGAAACAGATATTTATTTAGAACAGGGAAAAAAGGGCACTGTCCCTTTAAGGGAGAAAACACAAAACACTGGAATAACACAAGAGGGGAAGGTAAAGTGCCTTTAAGAGGCGGGCAGGAAAAGGGAACACTATGGGAAGGTAAAGGGAACGCCTAAGGGAAGGTTAAGGGAACGCCTTGGGAAGGTTAAGGGAACGCCTTGGGAAGGTTAAGGGAACGCCTTGGGAAGGTTAAGGGAACGCCTTGGGAAGGTTAAGGGAACGCCTTGGGACAGAGGACTAGGGACTAGGAGAGCTAGGGATAGAGGACTAGGGACTAGGAGAACAAGGGATAGAGGGACAGGTACTGGGGAACAGAGGGCCAGGTTCTGGTGACAGAGGGAACAGAGGCCCGCGGAGGCGGGCTGGGGACAGGGAGGAACTGGGGAACAGTGGGAAAACATCTGGGCCGCTCTGCAGAACAGAGGAGAGGGTTAATATTCAAAGGGAAAAAACAGGGCAGATGCAGAACAGTCCAAATAACAAAGTAACAAAGTAAATACTATCTTCGTGTGAACAAACACACAGTGGGAGATGGAATGTCCAAAATAATATCCACGAGAGAACTAAAGGAGGCAATACGCTGGGGAACAGCAGCGGGACGAGGGCAAGGGGCATTACGCTGAGTGAGTGACATCACAATCAAAACTCACCCAGGCGTATGCGTAAAGGTACAGGGACAGCAGCGGGAACGGGGGCAAGGGCACTACGCTGAGTGAGTGACATCACAATCAAAACTCACCCAGGCGTATGCGTAAAGGTACAGGGACAGCAACGGGAACGGGGGCAAGGGCACTACGCTGAGTGAGTGACATCACAATCAAAACTCACCCAGGCGTATGCGTAAAGGTACAGGGACAGCAACGGGAACGGGGGCAAGGGCACTACGCTGAGTGAGTGACATCACAATCAAAACTCACCCAGGCGTATGCGTAAAGGTACAGGGACAGCAACGGGAACGGGGGCAAGGGCACTACGCTGAGTGAGTGACATCACAATCAAAACTCACCCAGGCGTATGCGTAAAGGTACAGGGACAGCAACGGGGCGAGGGCATCGCCACCGGGTGGCTGGCTGTCCGAGCCGAGGGACAGAGTGCTGGAACAGTGGCGGGCGGCGAGGGTGTCGTCCACCGGGTAGCCGCTGTCGGAGCCGAGGAACAGAGTGCGCGCCACACCTTGGTGTGCGCGTCGGAACAGTGGCGGTGGCGAGGGCGTCGTCCACCGGGTAGCCGCTGTCGGAGCCGAGGAACAGAGTGCGCGCCACACCTTGGTGTGCGCGTCGGAACAGTGGCGGTGGCGAGGGCGTCGTCCACCGGGTAGCCGCTGTCGGAGCCGAGGAACAGAGTGCGCGCCACACCTTGGTGTGCGCGTCGGAACAGTGGCGGTGGCGAGGGCGTCGTCCATCGGGTAGCCGCTGTCGGAGCCGAGGAACAGAGTGCGCGCCACACCTTGGTGTGCGCGTCGGAACAGAGAGACGCCTCGGGGTGCGTCTGCGAGGAGGAGTGTGCCAAGCACGAAGGTCTGGAAGATGCGCGTCGGCGCGCTGAGGTCTGGAGAGCGTGCCAAGCTCGAAGGTCTGGAAGATGCGCGTCTGTGCGCTGGTACGGAGGAGCGTGCCAAGCTCGAAGGTCTGGAAGATGCGCGTCTGTGCGCTGGTACGGAGGAGCGTGCCAAGCTCGAAGGTCTGGAAGATGCGCGTCGGCGCGCTGAGGTCTGGAGAGCGTGCCAAGCTCGAAGGTCTGGAAGATGCGCGTCTGTGCGCTGGTACGGAGGAGCGTGCCAAGCTCGAAGGTCTGGAAGATGCGCGTCTGTGCGCTGGTACGGAGGAGCGTGCCAAGCTCGAAGGTCTGAAGTGGAACACTGGAATACCTCCCATAGAGGATTAGAGAGCGCAGTACAGTGTCTCCCTCCAGGCAAACGGCGGCAGGTGGCGAAGGCTTGAGCGCATCTGGCGCGCTGGTCTGGAAGTGCGTCAGGACGAACAGCTGCGCTGGGGTCTGCAGTGGAGCGCTGGGGTGCCTCCCGTGGAAGTTACAGGGAGCGCAGAACAGTCTCCTCCACAGGCTACGGCGACAGCAGACGAAGGCTGGAGCAAACATCTCAAGGCTGGAGAGATCCATCTTACAGCATTGGTAGACCAGAGGATCTCCCGAAAGAGTCTAGATGTTAGAGAATATGACTCAGCATGAATACAACACGACCCCACGCCAAAACGAGGGGAAGCGCCCTGGTATTTAAAGCCCACAGGGGGACTAATTAGCCTGCCACCACAGGTGCGAGAGATAATAGAATAGTCCAGGTGTGGCCACTGAGAGTAAACGAGAGTAAAGAACGAGAGGGTGGGGGCTAGAGAGAGTGAGTGAGAAGGGACTTTCTAACAGTAGGCTTTAAAGAAACAGAGAAAAGGTGGTGAGCAGCGGGCAAAACCTCACAAAAGGGCCCCCAAAAATAGCACAGGCCCAGTTAGATGGGAGGCCGAAGGTCTCTAGATGCTTCCGTTAATGAAATGATTGATCTGGTTTTACAGAGTATATGTTATTGTAATATGAACTACATAATATACTATAATAACACATTTCCGTTTGTTGGCAACGGTTTTTGGGTCATATCTTTATGAAAATTAATGTGTTGATAAGATAAAAACTACCTACGTTTGTGAAAAGGGGCGTTGCTGCGGAACCAATCAAAATGCGTTACAACGTCAGGTGACTTGATTTCTCCCAATGACATTCTTCAAGCCCTGGAACCAGGAAGTAAATATTGCTACTCGTCTGTTGACAAGACTGGATAGCTCTGCATTCGGTAAGCTCTCAATTCATTACTATTACTATTGAAATGCATTTTTACTTAACTTTACAGCATTATTCAAACGTGATAGGAAGTTATGGGTCATCAGCAGTTTATATGCAGTCCGTTTTGACGTCCGATTACACATTGGAAAATGTTGTAGCCAGCTCACAAAGACTAACGTTACGTTAGCATTTTAACTTTCTCAGATAGCAATCTAACATTACGTTAGTGTAAATCAAACAACTCTAACCCAATACTAATAATAGTAACTTGTTTCACATTCTTGCTGTGTGTTACACTATGGTAATAGCGGGCTGTGTTGTTGCCTGTGACGTTAGAAATTTGACGTTGTCACAACCGTTACATATGTACAAAATATACTGTCTCATAAATATACTCTTCCAATATAACAATTAACAATAGTTTGATATTGGATGGTCCCTGTGCTGTTGTTTACTGTCTATCTGTATGTCATGTATGTAATATGTTATGATGAATTGAAAATAGGGGACCCTGATGTAAACAAGATGAAAGTCTTTCTCTGGTCTGCATCCCATTAACAATTGTGTGTATTGAGCTGTACTGTACTGTACCCATTCTGCAATCTGTTAATAACGTTTTCAATCAGTCAATCAATCAATCAACATTTATAACACAATAACAAGTGTGAAAATAACATGTTATTTATTTTAACAGTAACATGTATTACAAAAACATATTCCCTGTTGTCCCAAATTACTGCTCCTTAATAATGATGAATCTTTAGCTTCAGAGACGATTTTGGCTGGCAGGAAGTACTGCTGAAAAAAAATTTGGCGCTTTGATGGCAAGCTCCACATTCTCTGCCCTTTAATCACTGGAAACAGTTATTAGCTGATGTTGTAACAATGGAGCTTTCTACAGCTAGATTAAATGGTGCAAACTATCAAACAATAGATAGCTGGAACCAACAATGTGCATTGTATGCCTGTAACTTCTTCCAAAAAAGAAATAAAATATATGAAAAAAAGAAGAAAAAAACTCCAGTGAAAACTTAGGATACAGTGTTCTGACAGTCCAAACACAGACACATGTCTGTACATGGTAGGTTGTTTGATTTGCATGTGCATCGCCCCTACATGTATTGTGTTTTTTTGCAGGAGCAGTATACAAGTTCCAGGATTGCGACTGGGGCTGGAGGAAGTGACATCCAGTCAATCTCGAAGAAATCTCTGGACTGCTGATCACCACATGGGAACTGTATTGAGAGGCATGAGCACAGTGAAGCAATAGTCGGGTGTCTGCTTCCTCCTGTATTGTGAACAGTGTTTGTAGTGGTAACACCTCCACCCCTGTGCCACTGCTGTTGACTCTGATGACATGGCACTCAGACCCATGTCCAACTATCAACGTGATGTCTTGCATTACCTCTTTGCTGGATTTTGACCATGTCTCAAATAGAAATTGTTGTAGGTTTTCTTTGTTTTCGCCACAAGCTAAGAACTTGGACCATTGTTTTGGTGTTTTCTGGTCAGCTGAATATATTGTAGTCAGCTGACATCCTCTTGCTGCTCGTCGGTTTCTCTCTGCGTTCTTTATGCTCAGTGTTTTGTACGTGTCGGGGACAAAATGCACCACTTTGGATTTACTTGCTTTGGCTGGGTTGATGAGGTTCAATAGTACGCTGTTTGCAAATCTTCCAAATGTATCCTGAGGTTTCATTGCCTGTATCAGAGCCATTGCATCACACACCCAGGTTGAGCCATCAGGGACTTCAACTGTGGCGGGTGGATTTACTGATCCCTCGAGAAAGTGCATTAACTTGGCTTTATCAGTTTTCACCATAGAGCCATCCATGTTCGCTATGGCTGCAGGGAAGGGTCCCAGACTGTAGACTAACATTTCCCCGATGTCAATCTTCCTGACTGTTCCCACCACTATAAGCCTGGCGAAGAGGTCTCGGTCTGCTTTCAGGGCCATCTCCTTGCCTCTCACCTTGGTAACACTTGATGTTGCTGTGTTCTTGAAGGTTTTGAGTTTCATCTTTTTTACAGGAGCATGGAAGTCCACCTCATCTGTTAGGAGACGTTGTTTAAGGAAATCGCCAAATGCCTTCTCACTGTACTAGTTACACATTACACACATACAAATGACAATAACACTATGTAACAACCATCAAATGCACTCACAGTGACAGCACACACATCCACACGCACACACTCACTTTAAACAAACAACTCACTGCAGCACCCACTTTAGAACACCTAAACACACTTTATATTTATTGGCAAAGAATTTGCACTACAACCCATACCTCATTACACCTTACTGTAAATTGTACCTCATCCCATTTCTGCATTGTACTGTATAGTATATTGTATTGTAACTCAGTTACTTTTCTACTCTGCATTGTACATTGTATGTATATATTGAACACTTGTCTACGTACTTGACTTCTATTTTATACTTATCTATTTGTATCTAGCACAATCTCTGGAGCAAAACAGAAAGAAGCATTTTATATAAAAGTATTCTGTACTTCTGTATGACAACTAATAAAGAAACTTGAACATCAAAAAATCAACATTCTGTTCTCTATGCCAGGCTAGATCTGACCTTGACTCATGTTACAGGATTAATACACACTTTATACACAAATTGAATATAGCATTCTCTTTGGTAGCATTCATTCTGTGTTTATTGTGTCATACTGGGGAATAATATTAATATTATTATGTCCTATTGGGGACATAATTTTTAATTCTGAGCAATTCAATCGTTCTTTTTTATAGAGAGGACGTCTGACATTGATTGAAAACGGTTAACAGATTGCAGAATGGGTACAATACAGTACAGCTCAATACACACAATTGTTAAGGGGATGCAGACCAGAGAGAGACTTTCGTGAGAGACCAACAAAGTGAGGTATGTAATACATTTCGAATCAAATTGTGGTCGGTTAGATCTAACGTTAATATCACGTTATCCATCTAATGGATAGCAAGCTCACCTGACGTCGGTATGGCTTGCGAAATACAATCTTATAGTAAGAAACAAAACACAAGTTGAACATAGTTTTGAACGTTTTATTACAATAGTATTTAGGTCGGACCGTCGGATAGATCTAACGTTAATATCACGTTAACCATCTAAAGCTCATCTGTGACGTCGTTATGGTTAATACAGTGCGAAATACAATCTTATATAGTAACAAAACAATACACAAATTGAACATAGTTTTGAACGTTTTATTACAATAGTATTTACTGTCTCATGTTGTGTATAATCAGCTAGCGTTCCAGTCCATTCTCCGTTGTTCTTGTTGACAATTCTGGGGTCCCGAAATCCCGTTTCTGTATCCTGATTGGTTTATCAGAGGTGTCCAAAGATATGCATGAGCAAACATTTAATTTAAATGTAAGATTACGAACACCGATGACCAACAGACGGCTGGCCAACAAACGTATTTTGACTCAACATAATAACTAGATATCACACACAAAGAATTGTGTAGTCTGCCAACATGGATCAATCAAGTTCACTTTAGACAGACTCGGCCTCCCATCTAAGTGCCCTTTTCAGCCTTTGAGCACCTGCCCCTCTAAAGTCCTGTGCTATACTATGCAATAATCACAACAAGTTATTTTCTTAGTGTCCTTTTTTCCCTTCCTTTAAAGTGTCCTTTTCTTGTGTGTTTAAAGTGACCTATGGTGCGTTTGTGTGTGAGCGAGTGCAGAATGTTGTGTTGTGTGTGTGTGTATGTGTGTGTTCATGTGTGCTTGTGTGTGGAGAGATCAGTGTTCAGTGTTCTGATGGCCTGAGGGAAGAAGCTGAGCCTTGGTATCTCTGTTCTTACTGCATACGGAGACGCTTTCCCGACCGCAGCAGCTTGAACAGGCTGTTGTTGGGGTGGTGAGGGTCCTTCATTATTCTGCAGGCTCTGGATTAGCACCTCTTATTGTATAAGTCCTGCAGGGGTGGTAGTGCAATACCCATAGTACGCTCAGCTGAGCGCACCACTCTCTGTAGGGCCTTCCTGTCCTGGGCTGTGCTGTTTCCAAACCAGGCAGTGATGTTCCCAGTCAGAATGCTCTCTACAGCCCCGGAATAGAAGGAGTGGAGTATCTTCCCTGATACTCTGAACTTCCTTAACTCATTGTTCGCCCTAAATCTTGCGTAAAAGGAGTTAAGATCGTTCGCAAGAGGGGCATCGGCACTCCCGATTGAGGAGGAGCTGACCTTATAATCAGTATCGTTCGTTAGCACTAGCGACCGTTTCTAGTACTATAATTGCAAGTAGTTTTATTATGTAACCTTAAGAAAAACAGCCTCATTGAGCTTAAGTGTCTTTTTCAAGAGTGTCCCGGCAAAGACAGGCAGCAGCACATTTAATAGGGCTGCAGTCAGACACCACATAACAATTTACAGACGATAAAAATGTACAGATCTTAAGGTTGAAATATAAAACGTATCAGTGACAGATAAACCATGGCTCTGTCAAATATCTGTCAAAAGGGATTCAGAATTTGATGGGGTTGAAAACTGAATCAGATGGTGCAAGCAGCAGAAGGCAATGTGACTTTCAATCACAGCTCCGTCACGACACACACACACAAGTCTATAGTGGAGAAATGAAACTCAAGAACATTGGTGGTTCCCTTTGAGGTCGCTCCAAATGTGTTAAGAATTCCTGATGGCACTCCTTCGTCTTTGCTCTGTCCTTACTCCGTTCGTGGTCCCCGATACTTCAGCGGTGACTTAGTGTGCTCCACTTTTATGTCGCTTGGATCTAAGTCCTGCGGTAAGAAACCCCCAAGAGGTGTGTTTGTGAGGGGAGGAGAGGAGGAGAGACATCAGAGAGGAGAGATACTGGCCCTGGGCTTCACCAACACAAACACACACACACAGGGACACACACACACACCACCTGTCTTGGCGTGTAGCCAGAGCACACTAGCGCCGAGCTACTGTTTCTTGAGTCAAGCTGAGTGAGGCTCGGCTCCACCCTGCAGATGTTTCTGTGTTTGTTTGTTAGCATGCTGCACATGTGTACATGTGTGCGATGTACGTGTGTATGTATGTGTGCACACGTGCATGGGTGTATGTATGTGTGTGTGTGTGTGTGTGTGTGTGTGTGTGTGTGTGTGTGTGTGTGTGTGTGTGTGTGTGTGTGTGTGTGTGTGTGTGTGTGTGTGTGTGTGTGTGTGTGTGTGTGTGTGTGTGTGTGTATCGTAGGCGGAGAGAGAGGTGGGTTCAATCCCTCAGCAGAGATCAAAGGCGGTGCCCCTGCCGCTAACAATCTGATTTGTGCCACTGGCGGCTGGTTGGCTGGTTGCCTGGCTGGCTGGCTGGCTGGCTGCCTGGCTGGCTGGTTGGGGGCCGATGCTGCTCTTGTTGCTGACCGGGCTAAAAGTTTTCACTTGGACCAAGATAAATGGCCTTATTTTAGCCCTCCTTTTGCCAGGGGGCAGGCACGTTAGCAAGCGGAGTCAGCTGTGGCCGTCTCAATATCACAAGCAATTGACTCCCACCGTCTGGAAAGCAACAACAGACAACACCGACGACGTGGGCGGCAGAGTTTACAGGTTTGCGAGACAAAGTAACCCCCCCGAGAACACTGCGTGTAAAGAATCTGACACAGCCAAAGGGCAATTTTGACTCTGATGAGGCTGTGAGATGTGAGAGGCTGTGAGATATGCAGAGTAAAAAATGAAGTGCAACAGATCAAGATACGCCGCCGGAATGATGATGAAATATTCACATTTCCCGCAACACAGGGTTTATATAATGCCAGTCAGTCCTCTCTTCTGTTTTCTTGCTCGGCCTCCCTTATTATCACTCACTACATAGATATTCGCAACAAACTGTGCATAACCGAGAGAGGGGGAATAATTAAATGATGTCTTCCATGCCCACTGCAGACTATTCTTGGAAAAGGAGGGGGTGTTAAATATCTCTCAAAATCACAGACAACGAATCCCTTGTCAGATATACCTCCAAAGAAAGTACTTATTATTATTATTATTATTATTATTATTATTATTATTATTATTATTATTATTATTATTATTATTATTATTATTATTATTATTATTATTATTATTATTATTATTATTATTATTATTATTATTATTATTATTATTATTATTATTATTATTATTATTATTATTATTATTATTATTATTATTATTATTATTATTATTATTATTATTATTATTATTATTATTATTATTATTATTATTATTATTATTATTATTATTATTACTATTATTATTACTATTACTATTATTATTATTATTATTATTATTATTATTATTATTATTATTATTATTATTATTATTATTATTATTATTATTATTATTATTATTATTATTATTATTATTATTATTATTATTATTATTATTATTATTATTATTATTATTATTATTATTATTATTATTATTATTATTATTATTATTATTATTATTATTATTATTATTATTATTATTATTATTATTATTATTATTATTATTATTATTATTATTATTATTATTATTATTATTATTATTATTATTATTATTATTATTATTATTATTATTATTATTATTATTATTATTATTATTATTATTATTATTATTATTATTATTATTATTATTATTATTATTATTATTATTATTATTATTATTATTATTATTATTATTATTATTATTATTATTATTATTATTATTATTATTATTATTATTATTATTATTATTATTATTATTATTATTATTATTATTATTATTATTATTATTATTATTATTATTATTATTATTATTATTATTATTATTATTATTACCTTTTTTTCTTTTTACACTTTTCGTGTTTGTTTCAAACAAAACCCATTCGGAATATTTAGTCCTCAGCCATTATCATTGGATTCGTATGAAGGCATCCTCTGCCTGCCAACAGCAAGATAAATGTATCTCCCTTTCACACTAACAATCGGTGCTTACCTGTTCCCCCAAGTCCCCCGCACTTCTCCCGCAGACACACACCACCGCAGAGAGCCATCTCTCCCCCTGTCACAAGTAGAAGTGGTTAATATCACCCAATTTCCTATATTTTCACGGCAGCGGCTGGTGGCATATCTGCCACCCCGGTCGCCATTGTGAGACGGGCTTTTGTGAGTGTGACAAAGAGACCCGTCCCCACCGTAGTGCCTGATGTGTCCTAATGGAGCCTGTCAGGGTTTGGTGAGGCTACCACCCCCCCCCCCCCCCCCCCCATCCTCCTCCTCCCGTCTCCGATTTGGGAGGAAAAAATACTCACTTCCACCTCCCTAGGCGGATATCTCCACGTCCATCCACCCCTCGTATACGTCGAAAAGTGGCACCTCAGACTTCACACGGTGTCCGCCCGGTGCCTCCAGCGTGGGTGTGCATCGGCTTTCGCATTAAAAGCGTCAATCTTGCAGCTATATAGGTTTGAGGTTATTTATTGTCTTTTTTTCATACTTGCCATACAAACAAAACGTTGTTCCTCTGGTCCAACACAGTGCAAACAACAAGAGACAATCGACAGACAATCAAACTATATGAAAAGATAAAGTGGCATAGAGGGTCTAGAATGTCAGCTGAGTTCACAGACTCTCGTCTCCTGACAACAGGTGGCTGTTGTGAGTCCACAGGTAT